>NC_141540.1:2258947-2572368 GCF_021556685.1 Rattus norvegicus | reverse complement strand
ATTCACCATGATACTTAGATTGTGTTCCTAAAATGTTGCTATATATTGAAATGCACACTCATAGAAGCATGTCCCATTGGAAACTCTCTGAAATCGTCTGGAAATTTTACTCCATTCGTGAAAATTTTTCTATATCCGGAACAGACCACTTATTACTTCTGTGGCCTATTGGGAACTAACCGAATTCAACAAGTTACTGAGATTCGGCACACCAAATTTTGATAAATCTTTAAAAGGACACATATTACAAAAGCCTGCTACTGGGAAATAACTGAATTCACAAAGAAACAGGGTTTCAGTTCGTTAAAACGTTGCTCTATCTTGAATAACAAGCTTATTACATGCGAATCCTATTGGGAACCTACTGAATTCACCATGATACTTAGATTCCGTTCCTTAAAATGTTGCTGATACAGAAAAGCACACTCATACAAGCATGTCCCATTGCGAACTCACTGAATTCGCCTAGAAATTTTGAATCCAATCCTGAAAATTTTTCTATACCCCGAACAGTCCCCTAATTACTACTGCGGCCTATTTGGAACTAACCGAATTCACCATGTTACTCAGATTCGGCTCACCAAATTTTGATAAATCTTTAAAAGTACACATATTACAAGAGCCTGCTACTAGCAACTAACTGAATTCACAAAGAAACAGTGTTTCAGTTCGTTAAAACGTTGCTCTATCTTGAATAACAAGCTTATTACATTAGAATCCTATTGGTAACCTACTGAATTCACCATGATACATAGATTCTGTTCCTAAAATGTTGCTATATTGAAAAGCTCACTCATACAATCATGTCCCATTGGGAATTCACTGAATTCGCCTAGTAATTTTGATTCCATTCGTGAAAATTTTTCTATATCCCGAACAGTCAACTTATTACTACTGCGGCCTATTGGGAACTAACCGAATTCACCAATTTACTGAGATTCGGCTCACCAAATTTTGATAAATCTTTAAAAGTACACATATCACAAGAGCCTGCTACTGGGAACTCACTGAATTCAAAAAGAAACAGTGTTTCAGTTCGTTAAAAAGTTGCTCTATCTTGAACAACAAGCTTATTACATGCGAATCCTATTGGGAACCTACTGAATTCACCATAATACCTAGATTCTGTTCCTAAATGTTGCAATATATTGAAAAGCTCACTCATACAATCATGTCCCATTGGGAACTCACTGAATTCGCCTAGAAAATTTCATTCCATTCGTGAAATTTTTTCTATATCCCGAACAGTCCACTTATTACTACTGCGGCCTATTGGGAACTAAGTGAATTCACAAAGTTACTGAGATTCGGCTCACCAAATTTTCATAAATCTTTAAAAGTACATATATTACAAGAGCCTGCTACTGGGAACTAACTGAATTCACAAAGAAACAGTGTTTCAGTTCGTTAAAAAGTTGCTCTATCTTGAATAACAAGATTGTTACTTGCGATTCCTATTGGGAACCTCTGAATTCACCATGATACTTAGATTCCGTTCCTTAACATGTTGCTATATATTGAAAAGCACACTCATACAAGCATGTCCCATTGGGAACTCACTGAATTCGCCTAGAAATTTTGATTCCATTCGTGAAAATTTTTCTATATCCCGAACAGTCCACTTATTATTACTGAGCCCAATTGGGAAGAAACTGAATTTACCAAGTATCTGAGATTCGGCAACAAATTTTGATAAATCTTTAAAAATATACATATTACAAGAGCCTGCTACTGGGAACTCACTGAATTCAAAGAGAAACAGTGTTTCAGTTCGTTAAAAAGTTGCTCTATCTTGAATAACAAGCTTGTTACTTGCGATTCCTATTTGGAACCTCTGAATTCACCATGATACTTAGATTCTGTTCCTTAAAATGTTGCTATATATTGAAAAGCACACTCATACAAGCATGTCCCATTGGGAACTGACTGAATTCGCCTAGAAATTTTGATTCCATTCGTGAAAATTTTTCTATATCCCGAACAGTCCACTTATTATTACTGAGCCCTATTGGGAAGAAACTGAATTCACCAAGTATCTGAGATTCGCCTCAACAAATTTTGATAAATCTTCAAAAATATACATATTACAAGAGCCTGCTACTGGGAACTAACTGAATTAACAAAGAAACAGTGTTTCAGTTCGTTAAAACGTTGCTCTGTCTTGAATAACAAGCTTATTACATGCAAATCCTATGGGGAACATACTGAATTCACCATGATACTTAGATTCCGTTCGTTAAACTGTTGCTATATATTGAAAATCACACTCATACAAGCATGTCCCATTGGGAACTCACTGAATTCGCCTAGAAATTTTGATTCCATTCAGGAAAATTTTTCTATATCCCGAACACTCCACTTATTACTACTGCGGCCTATAGGGAACTAACAGAATTCACCAATTTACTGAGATTCCGCTGACCAAATTTTGATAAATCTTTAAAAGTACACATATTAGAAGAGCCTGCTACTGGGAACTCACTGAATACAAAAAGAAACCGTGTTTCAGTTCGTTAAAACGTTGATAAATCTTGAATAACAAGCTTATTACATGCGAATCCTATTGGGAACCTACTGAATTCACCATGATACTTAGATTCTGTTCCTAAAATGTTGCTATATATTGAAAAGCTCACTCATAAAATAATGTCCCATTGGGAATTCACTGAATTCGCCTAGTAATTTTGATTCCATTCGTGAAAATTTTTCTATATCCCGTACAGTCAACTTATTACTACTGCGGCCTATTGGGAACTAACCGAATTCACCAATTTACTGAGATTTGGCTCACCAAATTTTGATAAATCTTTAAAAGTACACATATCACAAGAGCCTGCTACTGGGAACTCACTGAATTCAAAAAGAAACAGTGTTTCAGTTCGTTAAAAAGTTGCTCTATCTTGAACAACAAGCTTATTACATGCGAATCCTATTGGGAACCTACTGAATTCACCATAATACCTAGATTCTGTTCCTAAATGTTGCAATATATTGAAATCTCACTCATACAATCATGTCCCATTGGGAACTCACTGAATTCGCCTAGAAAATTTCATTCCATTCGTGAAATTTTTTCTATATCCCGAACAGTCCACTTATTACTACTGCGGCCTATTGGGAACTAAGTGAATTCACAAAGTTACTGAGATTCGGCTCACCAAATTTTCATAAATCTTTAAAAGTACATATATTACAAGAGCCTGCTACTGGGAACTAACTGAATTCACAAAGAAACAGTGTTTCAGTTCGTTAAAAAGTTGCTCTTCTTGAATAACAAGATTGTTACTTGCGATTCCTATTGGGAACCTCTGAATTCACCATGATACTTAGATTCCGTTCCTTAAAATGTTGCTATATATTGAAAAGCACACTCATACAAGCATGTCCCATTGGGAACTCACTGAATTCGCCTAGAAATTTTGATTCCATTCGTGAAAATTTTTCTATATCCCGAACAGTCCACTTATTATTACTGAGCCCAATTGGGAAGAAACTGAATTTACCAAGTATCTGAGATTCGGCTCAACAAATTTTGATAAATCTTTAAAAATATACATATTACAAGAGCCTGCTACTGGGAACTCACTGAATTCAAAGAGAAACAGTGTTTCAGTTCGTTAAAAAGTTGCTCTATCTTGAATAACAAGCTTGTTACTTGCGATTCCTATTTGGAACCTCTGAATTCACCATGATACTTAGATTCTGTTCCTTAAAATGTTGCTATATATTGAAAAGCACACTCATACAAGCATGTCCCATTGGGAACTGACTGAATTCGCCTAGAAATTTTGATTCCATTCGTGAAAATTTTTCTATATCCCGAACAGTCCACTTATTATTACTGAGCCCTATTGGGAAGAAACTGAATTCACCAAGTATCTGAGATTCGCCTCAACAAATTTTGATAAATCTTCAAAAATATACATATTACAAGAGCCTGCTACTGGGAACTAACTGAATTAACAAAGAAACAGTGTTTCAGTTCGTTAAAACGTTGCTCTGTCTTGAATAACAAGCTTATTACATGCAAATCCTATTGGGAACATACTGAATTCACTATGATACTTAGATTCCGTTCGTTAAACTGTTGCTATATATTGAAAATCACACTCATACAAGCATGTCCCATTGGGAACTCACTGAATTCGCCTAGAAATTTTGATTCCATTCAGGAAAATTTTTCTATATCCCGAACTGTCCACTTATTACTACTGCGGCCTATTGGTAACTAAGTGAATTCACCAAGTTCCTGACATTCGGCTCACCAAATTTTGACAAATCTTTAAAAGTACACATATTACAAGAGCCTGCTACTGGGAACTAACTGAATTCAAAAAGAAACATTGTTTCAGTTGGTTAAAACGTTGCTCTATCTTGAATAACAAGCTTATTACATGCGAATCCTATTGGGAACCTATTGAATTTACCATGATACTTAGATTCCGATCCTTAAAATGTTGCTATATATTGAAAAGCACACCTATATAAGCATGTCCCATTGGGAACAAACTGAATTCGCCTGGAAATTTTGATTCCATTCGTGAAAATTTTTCTATATCCCGAACAGTCCACTTATTACTACTGAGCCCTATTTGGAAGAAACTGAATTCACCAAGTGTCTGAGATTCGGCTCAACAAATTTTGATAAATCTTTAAAAGTATACATATTAAAAGAGCCTTCTAAGGGAACTAATTGAATTCCCAAAGAAACAGTGCTTCAGTTCGTTATAACGTTGCTCTATCTTGAATAACAACCTTATTACCTGCGAATTCTTTTGGGAACCTACTGAATTCACCATGATACTTAGAATCCGTTCTTTAAAATGTTGCTATGTATTGAAAAGCACACTCATACAAGCATGTCCCATTGGGAACTCACTGAATTCTTCTAGAAATTTTGATTCCATTCCTGAAAATTTTTCTAAATCCCGAACAGTCCACCTATTACTACTGCGGCCTATTAGTAACTAAGTGAATTCACCAAGTTCCTGACATTCGGCCCACCATATTTTGATAAATCTTTAAAAGTATACATATTACAAGAGCCTGCTACTGGGAACTGACTGAATTCACAAAGAAACAGTGTTTCAGTTCGTTAAAAAGTTGCTCTATCTTGAATAACAAGCTTATTACATGGGAGTCCTATTGGGAACCTATTGAATTCACCATGATACTTAGATTCCGTTCCTTAAAATGTTACTATATATTGAAAAGCACACTCATACAAGCATGTCCCATTGGGAACTCACTGAATTCGCCTAGAAATTTTGATTCCATTTGTGAAAATTTTACTATATCCCGAACAGTCCACTTATTACTACTGAGCTCTATTGGGAAGAAACTGAATTCACCAAGTATCTGAGATTCGGATCCACATATTTTGATAAATCTTCAATAGTATACATATTACAAGATCCTGCTACTGGGAACTTACTGAATTCACAAAGAAAAAGTGTTTCAGTTCGTTAAAACGTGGCTCTATCTTGAATAACAAGCTTATTACATGCGAATCCTATTGGGAACATACTGAATTCACCATGATACTTAGATTCCTTTCCTTAAACTGTTGCTATATATTGAAAAGCACACTGATACAAGCATGTCCCATTGGGAACTCACTGAATTCGCCTAGAAATTTTGATTCCATTCCTGAAAATTTTTCTATATCCCGAACAGTCCACTTATTACTACTGCGGCCTATGAGTAACTAAGTGAATTCACCAAGTTCCTGACATTCGGCTCACCAAATTTTGATAAATCTTTAAAAGTACACATATTACAAGAGCCTTCTACTGGGAACTAACTGAATTAACAAAGAAACAGTGTTTCACGTCGTTAAAACGTTGCTCTTTCTTGAATAACAAGCTTATTACATGCGAATCCTATTGCGAACCTATTGAATTCATCATCATACTTAGATTTCGTTCCTTAAAATGTTGCTATATATTGAAAAGCACCCTCATACAAGCATGTCCCATTGGGAACTCACTGAATTCGACTAGAAATTTTGATTCCATTCGTGAAAATTTTACTATATCCCGAACAGTCCACTTATTACTACTGAGCCCTATTGGGAAGAAACTGAATTCACCAAGTATCTGAGATTCGGATCAACAAATTTTGATAAATCTTCAAAAGTATACATATTACAAGAGCCTGCTACTGGAAACTAACTGAATTCACAAAGAAACAGTGTTTCAGTTCGTTATAACGTGGCTCTATCTTGAATAACAAGCTTATTACATGCGAATCCTATTGGGAACATACTGAATTCACCATGATACTTAGATTCCGTTCCTTAAACTCTTCCTATATATTGAAAAGCACACTCATACAAGCATGTCCCATTGATAACTCACTGAATTCGCCTAGAAATTTTGATTCCATTCCTGAAAATTTTTCTATATCCCGAACAGTCCACTTATCACTACTGCGGCCTATTGGGAACTAACCGAATTCACCAAGTTACTGATATTCGGCTCACCAAATTTTGATAAATCATTAAAAGCACACAATTACAAGAGTCTGCTACTGGGAACTAACTGAATTCACAAAGACAGTGTTTCAGTTCTTAAAACGTTGCTCTATCTTGAATAACAAGCTCATTACATACGAATCCTATAGGGAACCTACTGAATTCACCATAATACTTAGAATCCGTTCCTTAAAATGTTGCTATATATTGAAAAGCACACTCATACAAGCATGTCACATTGGGAACTCACTGAATTCGCCTAGAAATATTGATTCCATTCCTGAAAATTTTTCTATATCCCGTACAGTCCACTTATTACTACTGAGCCCTTTTTGGAAGATACTGAATTCACCAAGTGTCTGAGATTCAGCTCAACAAATTATGATAAATCTTTAAAAGTACACATATCACAAGAGCCTGCTACTGGGAACTCACAAATTCACAAAGAAACAGTGTTTCAGTTCGTTAAAACATTGCTCTATCTTGAACAACATGCTTATTACATGCGAATCCTATTGGGAACCTACTGAATTCACCATGATACTTAGATTCTGTTCCTAAAATGTTGCTATATTGAAAAGCTCATTCATACAATCATGTCCCATTGGGAACTCAGTGAATTCGCCTAGAAATTTTGATTCCATTCGCGAAAATTTTTCTATATCCCGAACACTCCACTTATTACTACTGCGGCCTATAGGGAACTAACAGAATTCACCAATTTACTGAGATTCCGCTGACCAAATTTTGATAAATCTTTAAAAGTACACATATTAGAAGAGCCTGCTACTGGGAACTCACTGAATACAAAAAGAAACCGTGTTTCAGTTCGTTAAAACGTTGATAAATCTTGAATAACAAGCTTATTACATGCGAATCCTATTGGGAACCTACTGAATTCACCATGATACTTAGATTCTGTTCCTAAAATGTTGCTATATATTGAAAAGCTCACTCATAAAATAATGTCCCATTGGGAACTCACTGAATTCGCCTAGAAATTTTGATTCCATTCGTGAAAATTTTTCTATATCCCGAATACTCCACTTATTACTACTGCGGCCTATTGGGAAGTAACCGAATTCACCAATTTACTGAGATTCGGCTCACCAAATTTCGATATATCTTTAAAAGTACACATATCACAAGAGCCTGCTACTGGGAACTCACTGAATTCACAAAGAAACAGTTTTTCAGTTCTTTAAAACCTTGCTCTATGTTGAACAACAAGCTTATTACATGCGAATCCTATTGGGAACCTCCTGAATTCACCATGATACTTAGATTCTGTTCCTAAAATGTTGCTATATATTGAAAAGCTCACTCATAGAATCATGTCCCATTGGGAACTCCTGAATTCGTCTAGAAATTTTGATTCCATTCGTGAAAATTTTTCTATATCCCGAACACTCCACTTATTACTACTGCGGCCTATTGGGAACTAACCGAATTCACCAATTTACTGAGATTTGGCTCACCAAATTTTGATAAATCTTTAAAAGGACACATATTACAAAAGCCTGCTACTGGGAAATAACTGAATTCACAAAGAAACAGGGTTTCAGTTCGTTAAAACGTTGCTCTATCTTGAATAACAAGCTTATTACATGCGAATCCTATTGGGAACCTACTGAATTCACCATGATACTTAGATTCCGTTCCTTAAAATGTTGCTGATACGGAAAAGCACACTCATACAGGCATGTCCCATTGCGAACTCACTGAATTCGCCTAGAAATTTTGAATCCATTTTGAAAATTTTTCTATACCCCGAACAGTCCCCTAATTACTACTGCGGCCTATTTGGAACTAACCGAATTCACCATGTTACTCAGATTCGGCTAACCAAATTTTGATAAATCTTTAAAGTACACATATTACAAGAGCCTGCTACTAGCAACTAACTGAATTCACAAAGAAACAGTGTTTCAGTTCGTTAAAACGTTGCTCTATCTTGAATAACAAGCTTATTACATTAGAATCCTATTGGGAACCTACTGAATTCACCATGATACTTAGATTCTGTTCCTAAAATGTTGCTATATTGAAAAGCTCACTCATACAATCATGTCCCATTGGGAACTCACTGAATTCGCCTAGAAATTTTGATTCCATTCGTGAAAATTTTTCTATATCCCGAATACTCCACTTATTACTACTGCGGCCTATTGGGAACTATCCGAATTCACCAATTTACTGAGATTCGGCTCACCAAATTTTGATAAATCTTTAAAAGTACACATATCACAAGAGCCTGCTACTGGGAACTCACTGAATTCACAAAGAAACAGTGTTTCAGTTCGTTAAAACCTTGCTCTATCTTGAACAACAAGCTTATTACATGCGAATCCTATTGGGAACCTACTGAATTCACCATAATACCTAGATTCTGTTCCTAAAATATTGCTATATATTGAAAAGCTCACTCATACAATCATGTCCCATTGGGAACTCACTGAATTCGCCTAGAAATTTTCATTCCATTCGTGAAATTTTTTCTATATCCCGAACAGTCCACTTATTACTACTGCGGCCTATTGGGAACTAAGTTAATTCACAAAGTTACTGTGATTCGGCTCACCAAATTTTCATAAATCTTTAAAAGTACATATATTACAAGAGCCTGCTACTGGGAACTAACTGAATTCACAAAGAAACAGTGTTTCAGTTCGTTAAAACGTTGCTCTATCTTGAATAACAAGCTTGTTACTTGCGATTCCTACTGGGAACCTCTGAATTCACCATGATACTTAGATTCCGTTCCTTAAAATGTTGCTATATATTGAAAAGCACACTCATACAAGCATGTCCCATTGGAAACTCACTGAATTCGCCTAGAAATTTTGATTCCATTCGTGAAAATTTTTCTATATCCCGAACAGTCCACTTATTCTTACTGAGCCCTATTGGGAAGAAACTGAATTCACCAAGTATCTGAGATTCGGCTCAACAAATTTTGATAACTCTTTAAAAATATCCATATAACAAGAGCGTGCTACTGGGAACTAACTGAATTCACAAAGAAACAGTGTTTCAGTTCGTTAAAACGTTGCTCTGTCTTGAATAACAAGCTTATTACATACAAATCCTATTGGAAACATACTGAATTCACCATGATACTTAGATTCCGTTCGTTAAACTGTTGCTATATTTTGAAAATCACACTCCTACAAGCATGTCCCATTGGGAACTCACTGAATTCGCCTAGAAATTTTGATTCCATTCGTGAAAATTTTTCTATATCCCGAATACTCCACTTATTACTACTGCGGCCTATTGGGAAGTAACCGAATTCACCAATTTACTGAGATTCGGCTCACCAAATTTCGAAATATCTTTAAAAGTACACATATCACAAGAGCCTGCTACTGGGAACTCACTGAATTCACAAAGAAACAGTTTTTCAGTTCTTTAAAACCTTGCTCTATGTTGAACAACAAGCTTATTACATGCGAATCCTATTGGGAACCTCCTGAATTCACCATGATACTTAGATTCTGTTCCTAAAATGTTGCTATATATTGAAAAGCTCACTCATAGAATCATGTCCCATTGGGAACTCCTGAATTCGTCTAGAAATTTTGATTCCATTCGTGAAAATTTTTCTATATCCCGAACACTCCACTTATTACTACTGCGGCCTATTGGGAACTAACCGAATTCACCAATTTACTGAGATTTGGCTCACCAAATTTTGATAAATCTTTAAAAGGACACATATTACAAAAGCCTGCTACTGGGAAATAACTGAATTCACAAAGAAACAGGGTTTCAGTTCGTTAAAACGTTGCTCTATCTTGAATAACAAGCTTATTACATGCGAATCCTATTGGGAACCTACTGAATTCACCATGATACTTAGATTCCGTTCCTTAAAATGTTGCTGATACGGAAAAGCACACTCATACAGGCATGTCCCATTGCGAACTCACTGAATTCGCCTAGAAATTTTGAATCCATTTTGAAAATTTTTCTATACCCCGAACAGTCCCCTAATTACTACTGCGGCCTATTTGGAACTAACCGAATTCACCATGTTACTCAGATTCGGCTAACCAAATTTTGATAAATCTTTAAAGTACACATATTACAAGAGCCTGCTACTAGCAACTAACTGAATTCACAAAGAAACAGTGTTTCAGTTCGTTAAAACGTTGCTCTATCTTGAATAACAAGCTTATTACATTAGAATCCTATTGGGAACCTACTGAATTCACCATGATACTTAGATTCTGTTCCTAAAATGTTGCTATATTGAAAAGCTCACTCATACAATCATGTCCCATTGGGAACTCACTGAATTCGCCTAGAAATTTTGATTCCATTCGTGAAAATTTTTCTATATCCCGAATACTCCACTTATTACTACTGCGGCCTATTGGGAACTATCCGAATTCACCAATTTACTGAGATTCGGCTCACCAAATTTTGATAAATCTTTAAAAGTACACATATCACAAGAGCCTGCTACTGGGAACTCACTGAATTCACAAAGAAACAGTGTTTCAGTTCGTTAAAACCTTGCTCTATCTTGAACAACAAGCTTATTACATGCGAATCCTATTGGGAACCTACTGAATTCACCATAATACCTAGATTCTGTTCCTAAAATATTGCTATATATTGAAAAGCTCACTCATACAATCATGTCCCATTGGGAACTCACTGAATTCGCCTAGAAATTTTCATTCCATTCGTGAAATTTTTTCTATATCCCGAACAGTCCACTTATTACTACTGCGGCCTATTGGGAACTAACCAAATTCACAAAGTTACTGAGATTCGGCTCACCAAATTTTCATAAATCTTTAAAAGTACATATATTACAAGAGCCTGCTACTGGGAACTAACTGAATTCACAAAGAAACAGTGTTTCAGTTCGTTAAAACGTTGCTCTATCTTGAATAACAAGCTTGTTACTTGCGATTCCTACTGGGAACCTCTGAATTCACCATGATACTTAGATTCCGTTCCTTAAAATGTTGCTATATATTGAAAAGCACACTCATACAAGCATGTCCCATTGGAAACTCACTGAATTCGCCTAGAAATTTTGATTCCATTCGTGAAAATTTTTCTATATCCCGAACAGTCCACTTATTCTTACTGAGCCCTATTGGGAAGAAACTGAATTCACCAAGTATCTGAGATTCGGCTCAACAAATTTTGATAACTCTTTAAAAATATCCATATAACAAGAGCGTGCTACTGGGAACTAACTGAATTCACAAAGAAACAGTGTTTCAGTTCGTTAAAACGTTGCTCTGTCTTGAATAACAAGCTTATTACATACAAATCCTATTGGAAACATACTGAATTCACCATGATACTTAGATTCCGTTCGTTAAACTGTTGCTATATATTGAAAATCACACTCCTACAAGCATGTCCCATTGGGAACTCACTGAATTCGCCTAGAAATTTTGATTCCATTCAGGAAAATTTTACTATATCCCGAACTGTCCACTTATTCCTACTGCGGCCTATTTGTAACTAAGTGAATTCACCAAGTTCCTGACATTCGGCCCACCAAATTTTGATAAATCTTTAAAAGTACACATATTACAAGAGCCTGCTACTGGGAACTAACTGAATTCAGAAAGAAACAGTGTTTCAGTTGGTTAAAACGTTGCTCTATCTTTAATTACAAGCTTATTACATGCGAATCCTATTGGGAACCTATTGAATTCACCATGATACTTAGATTCCGTTCCTTAAAATGTTGCTATATATTGAAAAGCACGCCCATATAAGCATGTCCCATTGGGAACTAACTGAATTCGCCTGGAAATTTTGATTCCATTCCTGAAAATTTTTCTATATCCCGAACAGTCCACCTATTACTACTGCGGCCTATTAGTAACTAAGTGAATTCACCAAGTTCCTGACATTCGGCTCACCAAATTTTGATAAATCTTTAAAAGTACACATATTACAAGAGCCTGCTACTGGGAACTGACTGAATTCACAAAGAAACAGTGTTTCAGTTAGTTAAAAAGTTGCTCTATCTTGAATACCAAGCTTATTACATGGGAGTCCTATTGGGAACCTATTGAATTCACCATGATACTTAGATTCCGTTCCTTAAAATGTTACTATATATTGAAAAGCACACTCATACAAGCATTTCCCATTGGGAACTCACTGAATTCGCCTAGAAATTTTGATTCCATTTGTGAAAATTTTACTATATCCCGAACAGTCCACTTATTACTACTGAGCTCTATTGGGAAGAAACTGAATTCCCCAAGTATCTGAGATTCGGATCAACATATTTTGATAAATCTTCAATAGTTTACATATTACAAGATCCTGCTACTGGGAACTAACTGAATTCACAAAGAAACAGTGCTTCAGTTCGTTAAAACGTGGCTCTATCTTGAATAACATGCTTATTACATGCGAATCCTATTGGGAACGTACTGAATTCACCATGATACTTATATTCCTTTCCTTGAACTGTTGCTATACATTGAAAAGCACACTCATACAAGCATGTCCCATTGGGAACTCACTGAATTCGCCTAGAAATTTTGATTCCATTCCTGAAAATTTTTCTATATCCCGAACAGTCCACTTATTACTACTGCGGCCTATGAATAACTAAGTGAATTCACCAATTTCCTGACATTCGGCTCACCAAATTTTGATAAATCTTTAAAAGTACTCATATTACAGTAGCCTGCTACTGGGAACTAACTGAATACACAAAGAAACAGTGTTTCACGTCGTTAAAACGTTGCTCTTTCTTGAATAACAAGCTTATTACATGCGAATCTTATTGCGAACCTATTGAATTCATCATCATACTTAGATTTCGTTCCTTAAAATGTTGCTATATATTAAAAAACACCCTCATACAAGCATGTCCCATTGGGAACTCACTGAATTCGACTAGAAATTTTTATTCCATTCGTGAAAATTTTTCTATATCCCGAACACTCCACTTATTACTACTGTGGCCTATAGGGAACTAACCGAATTCACCAATTTACTGAGATTCGCCCACCAAATTTTGATAAACCTTTAAAAGTACACATATTACAAGAGCCTGCTACTGGGAACTCACTGAATTCACAAAGAAACCGTGTTTCAGTTCGTTAAAACGTTGCTCTTTCTTGAATAACAAGCTTATTACATGCGAATCCTATTGGCAACCTACTGAATTCACCATGATACTTAGATTCTGTTCCTAAAATGTTGCTATATATTGAAAAGCTCACTCATACAATCATGTCCCATTGGGATCTCCTGAATTCGTCTAGAAATTTTGATTCCATTCGTGAAAATTTTTCTATATCCCGAACAGTCCACTTATTACTACTGCGGCCTATGAGTAACTAAGTGAATTCACCAAGTTCCTGACATTCGGCTCACCAAATTTTGATAAATCTTTAAAAGTACTCATATTACAATAGCCTGCTACTGGGAACTCACTGAATTCACAAAGAAACAGTTTTTCAGTACTTTAAAACCTTGCTCTATCTTGAATAACAAGCTTATTACATGCGAATCCTATTGGGAACCTATTAATTCACCATGATACTTAGATTCTGTTCCTAAAATGTTGCTATATATTGAAAAGCTCACTCATACAATCATGTCCCATTGGGATCTCCTGAATTCGTCTAGAAATTTTGATTCCATTCGTGAAAATTTTTCTATATCCCGAACACTCCACTTATTACTACTGCGGCCTATTGGGAACTAACCGAATTCACCAATTTACTGAGATTTGGCTCACCAAATTTTGATTAATCTTTAAAAGTACACATATCACTAGAGCCTGCTACTGGGAACTCACTGAATTCACAAAGAAACAGTGTTTCAGTTCGTTAAAACGTTGCTCTATCTTGAACAACAAGCTTATTACATGCGAATCCTTTTGGGAACCTACTGAATTCACAATGATACTTAGATTGTGTTCCGAAAATGTTGCTATATATTGAAATGCACACTCATAGAAGCATGTCCCATTGCGAACTCTCTGAAATCGTCTAGAAATTTTGACTCCATTCGTGAAAATTTTTCTATATCCGGAACAGACCACTTATTTCTTCTGTGGCCTACTGGGAACTAACCGAATTCAACAAGTTACTGAGATTCGGCACACCAAATTTTGATAAATCTTTAAAAGGACCCATATTACAAAAGCCTGCTACTGGGAAATAACTGAATTCACAAAGAACCAGTGTTTCAGTTCGTTAAAACGTTGCTCTATCTTGAATGTCAAGCTTATTACATGCGACTCCTATTGGGAACCTACTGAATTCACCATGATACTTAGATTCCGTTCCTTAAAATGTTGCTGATACGGAAAAGCACACTCATACAAGCATGTCCCATGGCGAACTCACTGAATTCGCCTAGAAATTTTAAATCCATTCCTGAAAATTTTTCTATACCCCGAACAGTCCCCAAATTACTACTGCGGCCTATTTGGAAATAACCGAATTCACCATGTTACTCAGACTCGGCTCACCAAATTTTGATAAATCTTTAAAAGTACACATATTACAAGAGCCTGCTACTAGCAACTAACTGAATTCAAAAAGAAACAGTGTTTCAGTTCGTTAAATCGTTGCTCTATCTTGAATAACAAGCTTATTACATTAGAATCCTATTGGGAACCTACTGAATTCACCATGATACTTAGATTCTGTTCCTAAAATGTTGCTATATATTGAAAAGCTCATTCATACAATCATGTCCCATTGGGAACTCAGTGAATTCGCCTAGAAATTTTGATTCCATTCGTGAAAATTGTTCTATATCCCGAACACTCCACTTATTACTACTGCGGCCTATAGGGAACTAACCGAATTCACCAATTTACTGAGATTCGGCTGACCAAATTTTGATAAATCTTTAAAAGTACACATATTACAAGAGCCTGCTACTGGGAACTCACTGAATTCACAAAGAAACCGTGTTTCAGTTCGTTAAAACGTTGCTCTTTCTTGAATAACAAGCTTATTACATGCGAATCCTATTGGGAACCTACTGAATTCACCATGATACTTAGATTCTGTTCCTAAAATGTTGCTATATATTGAAAAGCTCACTCATAAAATCATGTCCCATTGGGAACTCACTGAATTCGCCTAGAAATTTTGATTCCATTCGTGAAAATTTTTCTATATCCCGAATACTCCACTTATTACTACTGCGGCCTATTGGGAAGTATCCAAATTCACCAATTTACTGAGATTCGGCTCACCAAATTTTGATAAATCTTTAAAAGTACACATATTACAAGAGCCTGCTACTGGGAACTCACTGAATTCACAAAGAAACAGTTTGTCAGTTCTTTAAAACCTTGCTCTATGTTGAACAACAAGCTTATTACATGCGAATCCTATTGGGAACCTACTGAATTCACCATGATACTTAGATTCTGTTCCTAAAATGTTGCTATATATTGAAAAGCTCACTCATACAATCTTGTCCCATTGAGAACTCACTGAATTCGCCTAGAAATTTTGATTCCATTCGTGAAATTTTTTCTATATCCCGAACAATCCACTTATTACTACTGCGGCCTATTGGGAAGTAACCGAATTCACCAATTTACTGAGTTTCGGCTCACGAAATTTTGATAAATATTTAAAAGTACACATATCACAAGAGCCTGCTACTGGGAACTCACTGAATTCACAAAGAAATAGTTTTTCAGTTCCTTAAAAACTTGCTCTATCTTGAACAACAAGCTTATTACATGCGAATCCTATTGGTAACCTACTGAATTCACCATGATACTTAGATTCTGTTCCTAAAATGTTGCTATATATTGAAAAGCTCACTCATACAATCATGTCCCATTGGGAACTTACTGAATTAGCCTAGAAATTTTGATTACATTCGGGAAAATTTTTCTATATCCCGAAGAGTCTACTTCTTACTACTGCGGCCTATTGGGAAGTAACCAAAACACCAATTTACTGAGATTCAGCTCAACAAATTTTGATAAATCTTTAAAAGTACACATATCACAAGCGCCTGCTACTGGGAACTCACTGAATTCACAAAGAAATAGTTTTTCAGTTCCTTAAAAACTTGCTCTATCTTGAACAACAAGCTTATTACTTGCGAATCCTATTGGTAACCTACTGAATTCACCATGATACTTAGATTCTGTTCCTAAAATGTTGCTATATATTGAAAAGCTCACTCATACAATCATGTCCCATTGGGAACTCACAGAATTCGCCTAGAAATTTTCATTCCATTCATAAAAATTTTTCGATATCCCGAACAGTCCACTTATTACTACTGCGGCCTATTGGGAACTAAGTGAATTCACAAAGTTACTGAGATTCGGCTCACCAAATTTTCATAAATCTTTAAAAGTACATATATTACAAGAGCCTGCTACTGGGAACTAACTGAATTCATAAAGAAACAGTGTTTCAGTTCGTTAAAACGTTGCTCTATCTTGAATAACAAGCTTGTTACTTGCGATTCCTATTGGGATCCTCTGAATTCACCATGATACTAAGATTCCGTTCCTTAAAATGTTGCTATATATTGAAAAGCACACTCATACAAGCATGTCCCATTGGGAACTCACTGAATTCGCCTAGAAATTTTGATTCCATTCGTGAAAATTTTTCTATACCCCGAACAGTCCACTTATTATTACTGAGCCCTATTGGGAAGAAACTCAATTCACCAAGTATCTGAGATTCGGCTCAACAAATTTTGATAAATCTTTAAAAATATACATATTACAAGAGCCTGCTACTGGGAACTAACTGAATTCACAAAGAAACAGTGTTTTAGTTCGTTAAAACGTTGCTCTGCCTTGAATAACAAGCTTATTACATGCAAATCCTATTGGGAACCTACTGAATTCACCATGATACTTAGATTCCGTTCGTTAAACTGTTGCTATATATTGAAAAGCACACTCATACAAGCATGTCTCATTGGGAACTCACTGAATTCGCCTAGAAATTTTTATTCCATTCAGGAAATTTTTCTATATCCCGAACTGTCCACTTATTACTACTGCAGCCTATTGGTAACAAAGTGAATTCACCAAGTTCCTGACATTCGGCCCACCAAATTTTGATAAATCTTTAAAAGTACACATATTACAAGAGCCTGCTACTGGGAACTGACTGAATTCACAAAGAAACAGTGTTTCAGTTGGTTAAAACGTTGCTCTTTCTTGAATAACAAGCTTATTACCTGTGAATCCTATTGCGAACCTATTGAATTCATCATCATACTTAGATTTTGTTCCTTAAAATGTTGCTATATATTGAAAAGCACCCTCATACAAGCATGTCCCATTGGGAACTCACTGAATTCGACTAGAAATTTTGATTCCATTCGTGATAATTTTACTATATCCCGAACAGTCCACTTATTATACTGAGCCCTATTGGGAAGAAACTGAATTTACCAAGTATCTGAGATTCGGATCAACAAATTTTGATAAATCTTCAAAAGTATATATATTACAAGAGCCTGCTACTGGGAACTAACTGAATTCACAAAGAAACAGTGGTTCAGTTCGTTATAACGTGGCTCTATCTTGAATAACAAGCTTATTACATGCGAATCCTATTGGGAACATACTGAATTCACCATGATACTTAGATTCCGTTCCTTAAACTGTTGCTATATATTGAAAAGCACACTCATACAAGCATGCTCCATTGGGAACTCATTGAATTCGCCTAGAAATTTTGATTCCATTCCTGAAAATTTTTCTATATCCCGAACAGTCCACTTATCACTACTGCGGCCTATTGGGAACTAACCGAATTCACCAAGTTACTGATATTCGGCTCACCAAATTTTGATAAATCTTTAAAAGCACACAATTACAAGAGCCTGCTACTGGGAACTAACTGAATTCACAAAGACAGTGTTTCAGTTCCATAAAACGTTGCTCTATCTTGAATAACAAGCTCATTACATACGAATCCTATAGGGAACCTACTGAATTCACCATAATACTTAGAATCCGTTCCTTAAAATGTTGCTATATATTGAAAAGCACACTCATACAAGCATGTCACATTGGGAACTCACTGAATTCGCCTAGAAATATTGATTCCATTCCTGAAAATTTTCTATATCCCGTACAGTCCACTTATTACTACTGAGCCCTATTTGGATGATACTGAATTCACCAAGTGTCTGAGATTCAGCCCAACAAATTTTGATAAATCTTTAAAAGTATACATATTACAAGAACCTGCTACTGGGAACTAACTCAATTCACAAAGAAACAGTGCTTCAGTTCGTTAAAACGTTGCTCTATTTTGAATAACAAGCTTATAACCTGCGAATCCTTTTGGGAACCTACTGAATTCAATGATACTTAGAATCCGTTCCTTAAAATGTTGCTATGTATTGAAAAGCACACTCATATAAGCATTTCCCATTGGGAACTCAGTGAATTCGCCTAGAAATTTTGATTCCATTCCTGAAAATTTTTCTATATCCCGAACACTCCACTTATTACTACTGCGGCCTATTAGTAACTAAGTGATTTCACGAAGTTCCTGACATTCGGCTCACCAAATTTTGATAAATCTTTAAAAGTACACATATTACAAGAGCCTGCTACTGGGAACTTACTGAATTCACAAAGAAACAGTGTTTCAGTTCGTTAAAACGTTGCTGTATCTTGAATAACGAGCTTATTACATGTGAATCCTATTGGGAACCTACTGAATTCACCATGACACTTAGATTCTGTTCCTTAAAATGTTGCTGTATATTGAAAAGCACACTCATACAAGCATGTCCCATTGGGAACTCCCTGTATTCGCCTAGAAATTTTGATTCCATTCCTGAAAAATTTTCTCTATCCCGTCAGGCCACATATTACTACTGCGGCCTATTGGGAACTAAGTGAATTCCCAAAGTTACTGAGGTTCGGCTCACCAAATTTTGATAAATCTTTAAAAGTACACATATTACAAGAGCCTGGTACTAGGAACTAACTGAATTCACAAAGAAACAGTGTTTCAGTTCGTTAAAACGTTGCTGTATCTTGAATAACAAGCTTTTTACTTGCGTATCCTATTGGGAACCTATTGAATTCACCATGATACTTAGATTCCATTCCTTAAAATGTTGCTATATATTGAAAAGCACACTCATACAAGCATGTCCTATTGGGATCTCACTGAACTCGCCTAGAAATTTTGATTCCATTCGTGAAAATTTTTCTATCTCCCCAACAGAACACTTATTACTACTGCGGCCTATTGGGAACTAACCGAATTCACCAACTTACTGATATTCGGTTCACCAAATTTTGATAAATCTTTAAAATCACACAATTACAAGACCCTGCTACTGGGAACTAACTGAATTCACAAAGAAACAGTGTTTCAGTTCGTTAAAACATTGCTCTATCTTGAATAAAAAGCTTATTACTTGCGAATCCTATTGGGAACCTGCTGAATTCACCATGATACTTAAATTCCGTTCCTTAAAATGTTGCTATATATTGAAAAGCACACTCATACAAGCATGTCCCATTCGGAACTCACTGAATTCGCCTAGAAATTTTGATTCCATTCGTAAAAATTTTTCTATGTCCCGAAGAGTCCACTTATTACTACTGAGCCCAATTGGGAAGAAACTGAATTCACGAAGTATGTGAGATTCGGCTCACCAAATTTTGATAAATCTTTAAAAGTATACATATTACAAGAGCCTGCTACTGGGAACTAACTGAATTCACAAAGAAACAGTGTTTCAGTTCGTTAAAACTTTGCTCTATCTTGAATAACAAGCTTATTACATGCGAATACTATTGGGAACCTACTGAATTCCCCATGATACTTAGATTCCGTTCGTTAAACTGTTGCTATATATTGAAAAGCACAATCACACAAGCATGTCCCATTGGGAACACACTGAATTCGCCTAGAAATATTCATTCCATTCGTTAAATTTTTTCTATATTCCAAAGAGTCCACTTATTACTGCTGCGGCCTATTGGTAACAAAGTGAATTCACCATGTTCCTGAGTTTCGGCTCACCAAATTTTGATAAATCTTTAAAAGTACACATATTACAAGAGCCTGCTACTGGGAACTAATTGAATTCACAAGAAACAGTGTTTAAGTTCGTTAAAACGTTGCTATATCTTGAATAACAATCTTATTACATGTGAATCCTATTGGGAACCTATTGAATTCACCATGATATTTAGATTCCGTTCCTTAAAATGTTGCTGTATATTGAAAAGGACACTCATACAAGCATGTCCCATTGGGAATTCCCTGAATTCGCCTAGAAATTTTGATTCCATTTCTGAAAATTTTTCTATATCCCGAACAGTCCACTTATTACTACTGCGTCCTACTGGTAACTAACCGAATTCACCAAGTTACTGAGATTCGGCTCACCAAATTTTGATAAATCTTTAAAAGCACACAATTACAGGAGCCTGCTACTGGGAACTAACTGAATTCACAAAGAAACAGTGTTTCAGTTTGTTAAAACGTTGCTCTATCTTGAATAACAAGCTTATTACATGGGAATCCTATTGAGAACCTACTGAATTCACAATGATACTTAGAATCCGTTCCTTAAAATGTTGCTATATATTGAAAAGCACACTCATACAAGCATGTCCCATTGGGAACTCACTGAATTCGTCTCGAAATTTTGATTCCATTCCTGAAAATTTTTCTATATCCCGAACAGTCCACTTATTACTACTGAGCCCTATTGGGAAGAAACTGAATTCACCAAGTATCTGAGATTCGGCTCAACAAATTATGATAAATATTTAAAGTATACATATTACAAGAGCCTGCTACTGGGAACTAACTGAATTCACAAAGAAACAGTGCTTCAGTTCGTTAAACGTTGCTCTATCTTGAATAACAAGCTTATTATATGCAAATCCTATTGGGAACCTACTGAATTCACCATGATACTTAGAATCCGTGAGTTAAACTGTTGCTGTATATTGAAAAGCACACTAATACAAGCATGTCCCATTGGGAACTCCCTGAATTCGCCTAGAAATTTTGATTCCATTCGTGAAAATTTTTCTATATCCCGAAGAGTCCACTTATTACTACTGCGGCCTATTGGTAACTAAGTGAATTCACAAAGTTACTGAGATTCGGCTCACTAAATTTTGATAAATCTTTAAAAGTACACATATTACAACAGCCTGCTACTGAGAACTAACTGAATTCACAAAGAAACTGTGTTTCAATTCTTAAAACGTTGCTCTATCTTGAATAACAAGTTTATTACATACGAATACCATTGGACCTTAGTGAATTCACCATAATACTTAGAAGCCGTTCCTTAAAATGTTGCTATATATTGAAAAGCACACTCATACAAGCATGTCCCATTGGGAACTCCCTGAATTCGCCTATAAATTTTGATTCCATTCCTGAAAATTTTTCTATATCCCGAACAGTCCACTTATTACTACTGCGCCCTATTGGGAACTAACCGAATTCATGAAGTATCTGAGATTCGGCTCACCAAATTTTGATAAATCTTTAAAAGCACACAATTACAAGAGCCTGCTACTGGGAACTACATGAATTCACAAAATAACAGTGTTTCAGTTCTTAAAACGTTGCTCTATCTTGAATAAAATGCTTATTATATGCGAATACTATTGGGAACCTACTGAATTCACCATGATACTTAGAATCCGTTCCTTAAAATGTTGCTATATATTGAAGAGCACACTCATACAAGCATGTCCCATTGGGAACTCACTGAATTCGCCTAGAAATTTTGATTCCATTCCTGAAAATTATTCTCTATCCCGAACAGTCCACTTATTACTACTGAGCCCTATTGGGAAGAACTGAATTCACCAGGTATCTGAGATTCGGCTCAACAAATTTTGATAAATCTTTAAAAATATACATATTACAAGAGACTGCTACTGGGAACTAACTGAATTCACAAAGAAAAAGTGTTTCAGTTCGTTAAAACGTTGCTCTATCTTGAATAACAAGCTTATAACATGCGAATCCTATTGGAGATCTAACGAATTCACCATGATACTTAGATTCTGTTACTTAAAATGTTGCTATATATTGAAAAGCACACTCATACAAGCATGTTCCAGTGGGAACTCCCTGAATTCGCCTAGAAATTTTGATTCCATTCCTGAAAATTTTTCTATATCCCGAACAGGCCACTTATTACTACTGCGGCCTATTGGGAACTAAGTGAATTCCCAAAGTTACTGAGATTCGGCTCACCAAATTTTGATAAATCTTTAAAAGTACACATGTTACAAGAGCCTGCTACTGGGAACTAACTGATTTCACAAAGAAATAGTGTTTCAGTTCGTTAAAACGTTGCTGTATCTTGAATAACAAGCTTATTACTTGCGAATTCTATTGGGAACCTATTGAATTCACCATGATACTTAGATTCCGTTCTTTAAAATGTTGCTATATATTGAAAAGCACACTCATACAAGCATGTCCCATTGGGATCTCAATGAATTCGCCTAGAAATTTTGATTCCATTCGTGAAAAGTTTTCTATGTCCCCAACAGAACATTTATTACTACTGCGGCCTATTGGGAACTAACCGAATTCACCAACTTACTGAGATTCGGTTCACCAAATTTTGATAAATCTTTAAAAGCACACAATTACAAGAGTCTGCTACTGAGAACTAACTGAATTCACAAAGAAACAGTGTTTCAGTTCGTTAAAACGTTGCTGTTTCTTGAATAACAAGCTTATTTCATGCGAATCCTATTGGGAACCTACTGAATTCACCATGATACTTAGATTCCGTTCCTTAAAATATTGCTATATATTGAAAAGCACACTCATACAAGCATGTCTTATTGGGAACTCACTGAATTCGCCTAGATATTTGGATTCCTTTCATGAAATTTTTTCTATAGTACGAACAGTCCACTTATTACTACTGCAGCCTATTGGGAACTAAGTGAATTCACAAATATACTGAAATTCATCTCACCAAATTTTGATAAATCTTTAAAAGTACACATATTACAAGAGCCTGCTACTGGGAACTAAGTGAATTCACAAAGAAACAGTGTTTCAGTTCGTTTAAACATTGCTCTATCTTGAATAACAAGCTTATTACTTGCGAATCCTATTGGGACCTTTTGAATTCACCAGGATACTTAGATTCCGTTCCTTAAAATGTTGCTATATATTGAAAAGCACACTCATACAAGCCTGTCCCTTTGGAAACTCATTGAATTCCCCTAGAAATTTTGATTCCATTCGTTAAAATTTTTCTAAATCCCGAACAGTCCACTTGTTACTACTGCGGCCTATTGGCAACTAACTGAATTCACCCACTTCTGAGATTCGGATCACCAAATTTTGATAAATCTTTAAAAGCACACAATTACAAGAGCCTGCTACTGGGAACTAACTGAATTCAAAAAGAAACAGTGTTTCAGTTCGTTAAAACATTGCTCTATCTTGAATGACAAGCATAACATGCAAATTCTACTGGGAACCTACTGAATTCACGATGATATTTAGAATCAGTTCCTTAAAATGTTGCTATATATTGAAAAGCACACGCATACAAGCATGTCCCTTTAGGAAGTCAAAAAATTGGCCTAGAAATTTTGATTACATTTACAAATTTTTCTATATCCCCAACAGTCCACTTATTACTACTGAGCCCTATTGGGAAGAAACTGTATTCACCAAGTTAGTGAGATTCGGCTCAACAAATTTTGATAAATCTTTAAAAGTATACATATTACAAGAGCCTGCTACCGGAAACTAACTGAATTCACAAAGAAACAGTGTTTCAGTTCGTTAAACTTTGCTCTATCTTGAATAACAAGCGTATTATATGCGAATCCTGTTGGAGATCTACTGAATTAACCATGATACTTAGATTCCGTTCATTAAACTGTTGCTATATATTGAAAAGCACACTCATACAAGTATGTCCCATTGAGAACTCACTGAATTCGCCTAGAAATTTTTATTCCATTCGTGAAAATTTTTCTATAACAGAACAGTCCACTAATTATTACTGTGGCATATTGGGAATTAACTGAATTCACCAAGTTACTCAGACTGGGATCACCAAATTTTGATTACTCTTTAATGGTACACATATTACAAGAGCCTGCTACTGGGAACTAACTGAATTCACAAAGAAACAATGTTTCAGTTCGTTAAAACGTTGCTCTATCTTGAATAACAAGCGTATTACTTGCGAATCCGATTGGGACCTATTCAATTCACCATGATACTTAGATTCTGTTCCTTAAAATGTTGCTATATATTGAAAAGCACACTAATACCAGCATTTCCCATTGGGAACTCACTGAATTCGCCTAGACATATTGATTCCATTCGTGAAAATTTTTCTATATCCCTAACAGTCCACTTATTACAACTGAACCCTATTGGGAAGAAACTGAATTCACCAAGTTACTGAGATTCGTCTCAACAAATTTTGATAAATCATTAAAAGTATACATATTACAAGAGCCTGCTACTGGGAACTAACTGAATTCACAAAGAAACAGTGTCTCAGTTCGTTAAAACTTTGCTCTATATTGAATAAGAAGCTTATTACATGCGAATCTTATTGGGAACCTATTGAATTCACCATGATACTTAGATTCCGTTCATTAAAATGTTGCTATATATTGAAAAGCACACTCATACAAGCATGTCCCATTGGGAACTCACTGAATTCGCCTAGAAATTTTGATTCCATTCGTGAAAATATTTCTATATCCCGAAGTGTCTACTTATTACTACTCCGGCCTATTGGGAACTAACTGAATTCACCAAGTTACTGAGATTCGGCTCACCAAATTTTGATAAATCTTTAAAACTACACATATTACAAGAGCCTGCTATGGGAAGTAACTGAATGAACAAAGATACAGTGTTTCAGCTCGTTAATACGTTGCTCACCTTTAATAAAAACTTATTACATGCGTATCCTATTGGGAACCTACTGAATTCACCATGATACTTAGATTCCGCTCCGTAAAATGTTGCTCTATGTTGAAAAGCACACTCATACAAGGATGTCCCATTGGGAACTGACTGAATTCGCCTAGAAATTTTGATTCCATTCCTGAAAATTTTTCTATATCCCTAACAGTCCACTTCTTATTACTGCGGAGTATTGGGAACTAACTGAATTCACAATGTTATTGAGATTCGGCTCACCAAGTTTTGATAAACCTTTAAAGTACACATATTACAAGAGCCTGCTACTGGCAACTAACAGAATTCACAAAGAAACAGTGTTTCAGTTCGTTAAAACGTTGCTTTATCTTTAATAACAAGCTTATTACATGCGAATCCTATTGGGAACCTACTGAATTCAACATGATACTTAGATTCCGTTCCTTAAAATGTTGGTCTATATTGAAAAGCAAACTCATACAAGCATGTCCCATAGGGAACTCACTGAATTCGCATAGAAATTTTAAATTCATTCCTGAAAATTTTCTATATCCCGAACAGTCCACTTATTACTACGGCGGCCTATTGGGAACTAACTGAATTCACCACGTTACTGAGATTCGGCTCACCAAATTTTGATAAATCTTTAAAAGTGCACATATTACAAGAGCCTGCTACTGGGAACTAACTGAATTCACAAAGAAACAGTGTTTCAGATCGTTAATACGTTGCTCACCTTTAATAACAAGCTTATTTCATGCGAATCCTATTGGGAACCTACTGAATTCACCATGATACTTAGATTCCGCTCAGTCAAAAGTTGCTATATATTGAAAAGCACACTCATACAAGGACGTCCCATTGGGAACTGACTGAAATCGCATAGAAATTTTGATTCCATTCGTGAAAATTTTTCTATATCCCTAACAGTCCACTTATTACTACTGCGGCCTTTTGGGAACTAACCGAAATCACCAAGTTACTGAGATTCGGCTCACTAAATTTTGATAAATCTTTAAAAGTACACATATTAAAAGACCCTGCTCCTGGGAACTAACTGAATTCACAAAGAAACAGTGTTTCCGTTCGTGAAAACGTTGCTCTATATAGAATAACAAGCTTATTACATGCGAATCCTATTGGGAACCTACTGAATTCACCATGATACTTAGATTTCGTTCTTTAAAATGCTGCTATGTATTGAAAAGCACACTCATACAAGCATGTCCCATTGGGAACTCACTGAATTTGCCTAGAAATTATGATTCCATTCGTGCAAATATTTCTATATCCCGAACAGTCCACTTATTACTACTGCTGTCTATTGGGAACTAACCGAATTCAACAAGTTACTGAGATTCGGCTCACCAAATTTGATAAATCTTTAAAAGCACACAATTACAAGAGCCTGCTACTGGGAACTAACTGAATTCACAAAGAAACAGTGTTTCAGTTCGTTATTACGTTGCTCTATCTAAAATAACAAGCTTATTATATGCAATCCTATCTGGAACCTACTGAATTCACAATGATACCTAGATTCCGTTCCTAAAATGTTGCTATATATTGAAAAGCACACTCATACAATCATGTCCCATTGGGAACTCACTCAATTTGCCTAGAAATTATGATTCCATTCGTGAAAATTTTACTATATCTCGAACAGTCCAATTATTACTACTGCGACATACTGGGAACTAACTGAATTCACAATGTTACTGATATTCGGCTCACCAAATTTTGATAAATCTTTAAAAGTACACATATTACAAGAGCCTGCTACTGGGAACTAACTGAATTCACAAAGAAACAGTATTTCAGTTCGTTAGAACGTTGCTCTATATTGAAAAACAAGCTTATTACATGCAAATCCTATTGGGAACCTACTAAATTCACACGGATACTTTGATTCCGTTCCTTAAAATGTTGCTATATATTGAAAAGCACACTCATACAAGCATGCCCCATGGGAACTCACTGAATTTGCCTAGAAATTTTCATTCCATTCGTGAAAATTTTTCTATATCCCGAACACTCCACTTATTACTACTGCGGTCTATTGGGAACTAACCGAATTCACCAAGTTACTGAGATTCGGCTCATCAAATTTTGATAAATCTTTAAAAGTACACATATTACAAGAGCCTGCTACTGGAAACTCACTGAATTCATAAGGAAACAGTGTTTCAGTTCATTAAAACTTTGCTCTATCTTAAACCACATGCTTATTACATGCGAATCCTATTGGGAACCTACTGAATTCACCATGATACTTAGATTCGGTTCCTTAAAATATTGCTATATATTGAAATGCACACTTATACAAGCACATCATATTGGGAACTCACTGAATTCGCCTAGAAATTTTGATTCCATTTGTGAAAAATTTTCTATATCCCGAACTGTCCACTAATTACTACTGCGGCCTATTGGGAACTAAGTGAATTCACCATGTTACTGAGATTCATCTCACCAATTTTGATAAATCTTTAAAAATACACATATCACTAGAGCCTGCTACTGGGAACTAACTGAATTCAGAAAGAAACAGTGTTTCAGTTCATTAAAACGTTGCTCTATCTTGAATAACAAGCTTATTACTTGCGAATCCTATTGGGACCTACTGAATTCAACATGATACTTAGATTCCGTTCCTTAAAATGTTGCTATATATTGAAAAGAACACTAATACAAGCATGTCCCATTGGGAACTCCCTGAATTCGCCTAGAAATTTTGATTCCATTCGTGCAAATTTTTCTATATCCCGAACAGTCCACTTATTACTACTGTGCCCTAGTGGGAAGACACTTAATTCACCAATTATTGAGATTTGGCTCATCAAATTTGATAAATATTTAAAAGTATACATATTACTTGAGCCTGCTACAGGGAACTAACTGAATTCACAAAGAAACAATGTTTCACTTCGTTAAAACGTTGCTCTATCTTGAATAACAAGCTTATTACATGCGTATCCTATTGGGAACCTGATGAATTCACCATGATACTTAGATTCCGTTCCTTAAATTGTTGCTAGATATTCAACGCACACTCATACAAGCATGTCCGATGGGAACTCACTGAATTTGACGAGAAATTTTCATTCCATTCGCGAAAATTTTTCTATATCCCGAAGAGTCCACTTATTAATACTGTGGCCTTTTGGGAACTAACCGAATTCACCAAGTTACTGAGATTCGGCTCACCAAATTTTGTAAATCTTTAAAAGTACAAATATTACAAGAGCCCGCTACTGGTAATAAATGAATTCACAAAGAAACAGTGTTTCAGTTCGTTCAAACGTTGCTGAATCTTGAATAACAAGCTTATTACATGCGAATCCTATTGAGAACTTACTGAATTCACCATGATACTTAGATTCCGTTCCTTTAAATGTTACTATATACGGAAAAGCACACTCATACAATCATGTCCCATTGGGAACTCACTGAATTCGCCTAGAAATTTTGATTCGATTCGTGAAAATTTTTCTATATCCCGAACAGTCCACTTATTACTACTGCGGCCTACTGGGAACTAACCGAATTCACAAATTTACTGAGATTCGGCTAATCAAATTTTGATAAATCTTTAAAAGTACACATATTACAAGAGCCTGCTACTGGGAACTCACTGAAATCACAAAGAAACAGTGTTTCAGTTCGTTAAAACGTTGCTCTATCTTGAACAACATGCTTATTATATGCGAATTCTATTGGAAACCTTCGGAATTCACCATTATACTTAGATTCCGTTCCTTAAAATGTTGCTAATACGGAAAAGCACACTCATACAAGCATGTCCCATTGCGAACTCGCTGAATTCACGTAGAAATTTTGATCCATTCGTTAAAATTTTTCTATACCCCGAACAGTCCCCTAATTACTACTGCGTCCTATTTGGAACTAACCGAATTCACCATGTTACTCAGATTCGGCTCAACAAATTTTCATAAATCTTTAAAAGTACACATATTACAAGAGCCTGCTACTAGCAACTAACTGAATTCACAAAGATACAGTGTTTCAGTTCGTTAAAACTTTGCTCTGTCTTGAATAACAGGCTTATTACATGCAAATCCTATTGGGAACCTACTGAATTCACCATGATACTTAGATTCTGTTCCTAAAATGTTGCTATATATTGAAAAGCTCTCTCATACAATCATGTCCCATTGGGAACTCACTGAATTCGCCTAGAAATTTTGATTCCATCTGTGAAAATTTTTCTATATCCCGAACACTCCACTTATTACTAATGCAGCCTATTGGGAACTAACCGAATTCACCATGTTACTGAGATTAGGCTCACCAAATTTTGATAAATCTTTAAAAGTACACATATCACAAGAGCCTGCTACTGGGAACTCACTGAATTCACAAAGAAACAGTGTTCAGTTCGTTAAAACCTTGCTCTATCTTGAACAACAAACTTATTTCATGCGAATCCTATTGGGAACCTACTGAATTCACCATGATACTTATATTGTGTTCCTAAAATGTTGCTATATATTGAAATGCACACTCATGGAAGCATGTCCCATTGGGAACTCTCTGAAATCGTCTAGAAATTTTGACTCCATTCGTGAAAAATTTTCTATATCCGGAACAGACCACTTATTACTTCTTTGGCCTATTGGGAACTAACCGAATTCAACAAGTTACTGAGATTCGGCACACCAAATTTTGATAAATCTTTAAAAGTACACATATTACAAGAGCCTGCTACTGGGAAATAACTGAATTCACAAAGAAAAAGTGCTACAGTTCTTAAAACGTTGCTCTATCTTGAATAACAAGCTTATTACATGCGAATCCTATTGGGAACCTACTGAATTCACCATGATACTTAGATTCCGTTCCTTAAAATGTTGCTAATACGGAAAAGCAAACTCATACAAGCATGTCCCATTGCGAACTCACTGAATTCGCCTAGAAATTTTGATTCCATTCGTTAAAATTTTTCTATACCCCGAACAGTCCCCTAATTACTACTGCGGCCATTAGGAAAAAACCGAATTCACAATGTTACTCAGGTTCGGCTCACCAAATTTTGATAAATCTTTAAAAGTACACATATTACAAGAGCCTGCTACTAGCAACTAACTGAATTCACAAAGAAACAGTGTTTCAGTTCGTTAAAACGTTGCTCTATCTTGAATAACAAGCTTATTACATGCGAATCCTATTGGGAACCTACAGAATTCACCATGATACTTAGATTCTGTTCCTAAAATGTTGCTATATATTGAAAAGCTCACTTATACAATCATGACCCATTGGGAACTCACTGAATTCGTCTAGAAATTTTGATTCCATTCGTGAAAATTTTTCTATATCCCGAACACTCCACTTATTACTACTGCGGCCTATTGGGAAGTAACCAAATTCACCAATTTACTGAGATTCGGCTCACCAAATTTTGATAAATCTTTAAAAGTACACATATCACAAGAGCCTGCTACTGGGAACTCACTGAATTCACAAAGAAACAGTGTTTCAATTCGCTAAAACTTTGCTCTATCTTGAACAACATGCTTATTACATGCGAATCCTATTGGGAACCTACTGATAGCACCATGATACTAGATTCCGTTCTTTAAAATGTTGCTATATATTGAAATGCACACTCATAGAAGCATGTCCCATTGGGAACTCTCTGAAATCGTCTAGAAATTTTCACTCCATTCCTGAAAATTTTTCTATATCCCGAACAGACCACTTATTACCTCTGTGGCCTATTGGGAACTAACCATTTCAACAAGTTACTGAGATTCGGCACACCAAATTTTGATAAATCTTTAAAAGTACACATATTACAAGAGCCTGCTACTGGGAACTCACTGAATTCACAAAGAAACAGTGTTTCAGTTCGTTAAAACGTTGCTCTATCTTGAACAACATGCTTATTATATGCGAATTCTATTGGGAACCTACGGAATTCACAATTACACTTAGATTCCGTTCCTTAAAATGTTGCTAATACGGAAAAGCACACTCATAGAAGCCTGTCCCATTGCGAACTCGCTGAATTCACCTAGAAATTTTCACTCTATTCGTTAAAATTTTTCTATACCCTGAGCAGTCCCCTAATTACTACTGCGTCCTATTTGGAACTAACCGAATTCACAATGTTACTCAGATTCGGCTCACCAAATTTTGATAAATCTTTAAAAGTACACATATTACAAGAGCCTGCTACTAGCACTAACTGAATTCACAAAGAAACAGTGTTTCAGTTCGTTAAAACTTTGCTCTATCTTGAATAACAGGCTATTACATGCAAATCCTAATGGGAACCTACTGAATTCATCATGATACTTAGATTCTGTTCCTAAAATGTTGCTATATATTGAAAACCTCTCTCATACAATCATATCCCATTGGGAACTCACTGAATTCGTCTAGATATTTTGATTCCATTTGTGAAAATTTTCTATATCCCGAACACTCCACTTATTACTAATGCAGCATATTGGGAACTAACCGAATTCACCATGTTACTGAGATTAGGCTCACCAAATTTTGATAAATCTTTAAAAGTACACATATCACAAGAGCCTGCTACTGGGAACTCACTGAATTCACAAAGAAACAGTGTTTCAGTTCGTTAAAACTTTGCTCTATCTTGAATAACAGGCTTATTACAGGCAAATCCTATTGGGAACCTACTGAATTCACCATGATACTTAGATTCTGTTCCTAAAATGTTGCTTTATATTGAAAAGCTCTCTCATAAAATCATGTCCCATTGGAACTCACTGAATTCGTCTAGAAATTTTGATTCCATTTGTGAAAATTTTTCTATATCCCGAACACTCCACTTATTACTAATGCAGCCTATTGGGAACTAACCGAATTCACCATGTTACTGAGATTAGGCTCACCAAATTTTGATAAATCTTTAAAAGTACACATATCACAAGAGCCTGCTACTGGGAACTCACTGAATTCACAAAGAAACAGTTTTTCAGTTCGTTAAAACCTTGCTCTATCTTGAACAACACACTTATTTCATGCGAATCCTATTGGGAACCTACTGAATTCACCATGATACTTAGATTGTGTTCCTAAAATGTTGCTATATATTGAAATGCACACTCATAGAAGCATGTCCCATTGGGAACTCTCTGAAATCGTCTAGAAAATTGACTCCATTCGTGAAAATTTTTCTATATCCGGAACAGACCACTTATTACTTCTTTGGCCTATTGGGAACTAACCGAATTCAACAAGTTACTGAGATTCGGCACACCAAATTTTGATAAATCTTTAAAAGTACACATATTACAAGAGCCTGCTACTGGGAAATAACTGAATTCACAAAGAAACAGTGCTTCAGTTCGTTAAAACGTTGCTCTATCTTGAATAACAAGCTTATTACATGCGAATCCTATTGGGAACCTACTGAATTCACCATGATACTTAGATTCCGTTCCTTAAAATGTTGCTAATACGGAAAAGCCCACTCATACAATCATGTCCCATTGGGAACTCACTGAATTCGCCTAGAAATTTTGATTCCATTCGTGAAAATTTTTCTATATCCCGAACCCTCCACTTATTACTACTGCGGCCTATTGGGAACTAAACGAATTCACCAATTTACTGAGATTCGGCTCACCAAATTTTGATAAATATTTAAAAGTACACATATCACAAGGGCCTGCTACTGGGAACTCACTGAATTCACAAAGAAACAGTGTTTCAGTTCGTTAAAACGTTGCTCTATGTTGAACAACATGCTTATTACATGCCAATCCTATTGGGAACCTACTGAATTCACCATGATACTTATGTTCTGTTCCTAAAATGTTGCTATATATTGAAAAGCTCACTCATACAATCATGTCCCATTGGGAACTCACTGAATTCGCCTAGAAATTTTGATTCCATTCGTGAAAATTTTTCTATATCCCGAACAGTCCACTTATTAGTACTGCGGCCTACTGGGAACTAACCGAATTCACAAATTTACTGAGATTCGGCTAATCAAATTTTGATAAATCTTTAAAAGTACACATATTACAATAGCCTGCTACTGGGAACTCACTGAAATCACAAAGAAACAGTGTTTCAGTTCGTTAAAACGTTGCTCTATCTTGAACAACATGCTTATTATATGCGAATTCTATTGGAAACCTTCGGAATTCACCATTATACTTAGATTCCGTTCCTTAAAATGTTGCTAATACGGAAAAGCACACTCATACAAGCATGTCCCATTGCGAACTCGCTGAATTCACGTAGAAATTTTGATCCATTCGTTAAAATTTTTCTATACCCCGAACAGTCCCCTAATTACTACTGCGTCCTATTTGGAACTAACCGAATTCACCATGTTACTCAGATTCGGCTCAACAAATTTTCATAAATCTTTAAAAGTACACATATTACAAGAGCCTGCTACTAGCAACTAACTGAATTCACAAAGATACAGTGTTTCAGTTCGTTAAAACTTTGCTCTGTCTTGAATAACAGGCTTATTACATGCAAATCCTATTGGGAACCTACTGAATTCACCATGATACTTAGATTCTGTTCCTAAAATGTTGCTATATATTGAAAAGCTCTCTCATACAATCATGTCCCATTGGGAACTCACTGAATTCGCCTAGAAATTTTGATTCCATTTGTGAAAATTTTTCTATATCCCGAACACTCCACTTATTACTAATGCAGCCTATTGGGAACTAACCGAATTCACCATGTTACTGAGATTAGGCTCACCAAATTTTGATAAATCTTTAAAAGTACACATATCACAAGAGCCTGCTACTGGGAACTCACTGAATTCACAAAGAAACAGTGTTCAGTTCGTTAAAACCTTGCTCTATCTTGAACAACAAACTTATTTCATGCGAATCCTATTGGGAACCTACTGAATTCACCATGATACTTATATTGTGTTCCTAAAATGTTGCTATATATTGAAATGCACACTCATGGAAGCATGTCCCATTGGGAACTCTCTGAAATCGTCTAGAAATTTTGACTCCATTCGTGAAAAATTTTCTATATCCGGAACAGACCACTTATTACTTCTTTGGCCTATTGGGAACTAACCGAATTCAACAAGTTACTGAGATTCGGCACACCAAATTTTGATAAATCTTTAAAAGTACACATATTACAAGAGCCTGCTACTGGGAAATAACTGAATTCACAAAGAAAAAGTGCTACAGTTCTTAAAACGTTGCTCTATCTTGAATAACAAGCTTATTACATGCGAATCCTATTGGGAACCTACTGAATTCACCATGATACTTAGATTCCGTTCCTTAAAATGTTGCTAATACGGAAAAGCAAACTCATACAAGCATGTCCCATTGCGAACTCACTGAATTCGCCTAGAAATTTTGATTCCATTCGTTAAAATTTTTCTATACCCCGAACAGTCCCCTAATTACTACTGCGGCCATTAGGAAAAAACCGAATTCACAATGTTACTCAGGTTCGGCTCACCAAATTTTGATAAATCTTTAAAAGTACACATATTACAAGAGCCTGCTACTAGCAACTAACTGAATTCACAAAGAAACAGTGTTTCAGTTCGTTAAAACGTTGCTCTATCTTGAATAACAAGCTTATTACATGCGAATCCTATTGGGAACCTACAGAATTCACCATGATACTTAGATTCTGTTCCTAAAATGTTGCTATATATTGAAAAGCTCACTTATACAATCATGACCCATTGGGAACTCACTGAATTCGTCTAGAAATTTTGATTCCATTCGTGAAAATTTTTCTATATCCCGAACACTCCACTTATTACTACTGCGGCCTATTGGGAAGTAACCAAATTCACCAATTTACTGAGATTCGGCTCACCAAATTTTGATAAATCTTTAAAAGTACACATATCACAAGAGCCTGCTACTGGGAACTCACTGAATTCACAAAGAAACGGTGTTTCAATTCGCTAAAACTTTGCTCTATCTTGAACAACATGCTTATTACATGCGAATCCTATTGGGAACCTACTGATAGCACCATGATACTAGATTCCGTTCTTTAAAATGTTGCTATATATTGAAATGCACACTCATAGAAGCATGTCCCATTGGGAACTCTCTGAAATCGTCTAGAAATTTTCACTCCATTCCTGAAAATTTTTCTATATCCCGAACAGACCACTTATTACCTCTGTGGCCTATTGGGAACTAACCATTTCAACAAGTTACTGAGATTCGGCACACCAAATTTTGATAAATCTTTAAAAGTACACATATTACAAGAGCCTGCTACTGGGAACTCACTGAATTCACAAAGAAACAGTGTTTCAGTTCGTTAAAACGTTGCTCTATCTTGAACAACATGCTTATTATATGCGAATTCTATTGGGAACCTACGGAATTCACAATTACACTTAGATTCCGTTCCTTAAAATGTTGCTAATACGGAAAAGCACACTCATAGAAGCCTGTCCCATTGCGAACTCGCTGAATTCACCTAGAAATTTTCACTCTATTCGTTAAAATTTTTCTATACCCTGAGCAGTCCCCTAATTACTACTGCGTCCTATTTGGAACTAACCGAATTCACAATGTTACTCAGATTCGGCTCACCAAATTTTGATAAATCTTTAAAAGTACACATATTACAAGAGCCTGCTACTAGCACTAACTGAATTCACAAAGAAACAGTGTTTCAGTTCGTTAAAACTTTGCTCTATCTTGAATAACAGGCTATTACATGCAAATCCTAATGGGAACCTACTGAATTCATCATGATACTTAGATTCTGTTCCTAAAATGTTGCTATATATTGAAAACCTCTCTCATACAATCATATCCCATTGGGAACTCACTGAATTCGTCTAGATATTTTGATTCCATTTGTGAAAATTTTCTATATCCCGAACACTCCACTTATTACTAATGCAGCATATTGGGAACTAACCGAATTCACCATGTTACTGAGATTAGGCTCACCAAATTTTGATAAATCTTTAAAAGTACACATATCACAAGAGCCTGCTACTGGGAACTCACTGAATTCACAAAGAAACAGTGTTTCAGTTCGTTAAAACTTTGCTCTATCTTGAATAACAGGCTTATTACAGGCAAATCCTATTGGGAACCTACTGAATTCACCATGATACTTAGATTCTGTTCCTAAAATGTTGCTTTATATTGAAAAGCTCTCTCATAAAATCATGTCCCATTGGGAACTCACTGAATTCGTCTAGAAATTTTGATTCCATTTGTGAAAATTTTTCTATATCCCGAACACTCCACTTATTACTAATGCAGCCTATTGGGAACTAACCGAATTCACCATGTTACTGAGATTAGGCTCACCAAATTTTGATAAATCTTTAAAAGTACACATATCACAAGAGCCTGCTACTGGGAACTCACTGAATTCACAAAGAAACAGTTTTTCAGTTCGTTAAAACCTTGCTCTATCTTGAACAACACACTTATTTCATGCGAATCCTATTGGGAACCTACTGAATTCACCATGATACTTAGATTGTGTTCCTAAAATGTTGCTATATATTGAAATGCACACTCATAGAAGCATGTCCCATTGGGAACTCTCTGAAATCGTCTAGAAAATTGACTCCATTCGTGAAAATTTTTCTATATCCGGAACAGACCACTTATTACTTCTTTGGCCTATTGGGAACTAACCGAATTCAACAAGTTACTGAGATTCGGCACACCAAATTTTGATAAATCTTTAAAAGTACACATATTACAAGAGCCTGCTACTGGGAAATAACTGAATTCACAAAGAAACAGTGCTTCAGTTCGTTAAAACGTTGCTCTATCTTGAATAACAAGCTTATTACATGCGAATCCTATTGGGAACCTACTGAATTCACCATGATACTTAGATTCCGTTCCTTAAAATGTTGCTAATACGGAAAAGCCCACTCATACAATCATGTCCCATTGGGAACTCACTGAATTCGCCTAGAAATTTTGATTCCATTCGTGAAAATTTTTCTATATCCCGAACCCTCCACTTATTACTACTGCGGCCTATTGGGAACTAAACGAATTCACCAATTTACTGAGATTCGGCTCACCAAATTTTGATAAATATTTAAAAGTACACATATCACAAGGGCCTGCTACTGGGAACTCACTGAATTCACAAAGAAACAGTGTTTCAGTTCGTTAAAACGTTGCTCTATGTTGAACAACATGCTTATTACATGCCAATCCTATTGGGAACCTACTGAATTCACCATGATACTTATGTTCTGTTCCTAAAATGTTGCTATATATTGAAAAGCTCACTCATACAATCATGTCCCATTGGGAACTCACTGAATTCGCCTAGAAATTTTGATTCCATTCGTGAAAATTTTTCTATATCCCGAACAGTCCACTTATTAGTACTGCGGCCTACTGGGAACTAACCGAATTCACAAATTTACTGAGATTCGGCTAATCAAATTTTGATAAATCTTTAAAAGTACACATATTACAATAGCCTGCTACTGGGAACTCACTGAAATCACAAAGAAACAGTGTTTCAGTTCGTTAAAACGTTGCTCTATCTTGAACAACATGCTTATTATATGCGAATTCTATTGGAAACCTTCGGAATTCACCATTATACTTAGATTCCGTTCCTTAAAATGTTGCTAATACGGAAAAGCACACTCATACAAGCATGTCCCATTGCGAACTCGCTGAATTCACGTAGAAATTTTGATCCATTCGTTAAAATTTTTCTATACCCCGAACAGTCCCCTAATTACTACTGCGTCCTATTTGGAACTAACCGAATTCACCATGTTACTCAGATTCGGCTCAACAAATTTTCATAAATCTTTAAAAGTACACATATTACAAGAGCCTGCTACTAGCAACTAACTGAATTCACAAAGATACAGTGTTTCAGTTCGTTAAAACTTTGCTCTGTCTTGAATAACAGGCTTATTACATGCAAATCCTATTGGGAACCTACTGAATTCACCATGATACTTAGATTCTGTTCCTAAAATGTTGCTATATATTGAAAAGCTCTCTCATACAATCATGTCCCATTGGGAACTCACTGAATTCGCCTAGAAATTTTGATTCCATTTGTGAAAATTTTTCTATATCCCGAACACTCCACTTATTACTAATGCAGCCTATTGGGAACTAACCGAATTCACCATGTTACTGAGATTAGGCTCACCAAATTTTGATAAATCTTTAAAAGTACACATATCACAAGAGCCTGCTACTGGGAACTCACTGAATTCACAAAGAAACAGTGTTCAGTTCGTTAAAACCTTGCTCTATCTTGAACAACAAACTTATTTCATGCGAATCCTATTGGGAACCTACTGAATTCACCATGATACTTATATTGTGTTCCTAAAATGTTGCTATATATTGAAATGCACACTCATGGAAGCATGTCCCATTGGGAACTCTCTGAAATCGTCTAGAAATTTTGACTCCATTCGTGAAAAATTTTCTATATCCGGAACAGACCACTTATTACTTCTTTGGCCTATTGGGAACTAACCGAATTCAACAAGTTACTGAGATTCGGCACACCAAATTTTGATAAATCTTTAAAAGTACACATATTACAAGAGCCTGCTACTGGGAAATAACTGAATTCACAAAGAAAAAGTGCTACAGTTCTTAAAACGTTGCTCTATCTTGAATAACAAGCTTATTACATGCGAATCCTATTGGGAACCTACTGAATTCACCATGATACTTAGATTCCGTTCCTTAAAATGTTGCTAATACGGAAAAGCAAACTCATACAAGCATGTCCCATTGCGAACTCACTGAATTCGCCTAGAAATTTTGATTCCATTCGTTAAAATTTTTCTATACCCCGAACAGTCCCCTAATTACTACTGCGGCCATTAGGAAAAAACCGAATTCACAATGTTACTCAGGTTCGGCTCACCAAATTTTGATAAATCTTTAAAAGTACACATATTACAAGAGCCTGCTACTAGCAACTAACTGAATTCACAAAGAAACAGTGTTTCAGTTCGTTAAAACGTTGCTCTATCTTGAATAACAAGCTTATTACATGCGAATCCTATTGGGAACCTACAGAATTCACCATGATACTTAGATTCTGTTCCTAAAATGTTGCTATATATTGAAAAGCTCACTTATACAATCATGACCCATTGGGATCTCACTGAATTCGTCTAGAAATTTTGATTCCATTCGTGAAAATTTTTCTATATCCCGAACACTCCACTTATTACTACTGCGGCCTATTGGGAAGTAACCAAATTCACCAATTTACTGAGATTCGGCTCACCAAATTTTGATAAATCTTTAAAAGTACACATATCACAAGAGCCTGCTACTGGGAACTCACTGAATTCACAAAGAAACGGTGTTTCAATTCGCTAAAACTTTGCTCTATCTTGAACAACATGCTTATTACATGCGAATCCTATTGGGAACCTACTGATAGCACCATGATACTAGATTCCGTTCTTTAAAATGTTGCTATATATTGAAATGCACACTCATAGAAGCATGTCCCATTGGGAACTCTCTGAAATCGTCTAGAAATTTTCACTCCATTCCTGAAAATTTTTCTATATCCCGAACAGACCACTTATTACCTCTGTGGCCTATTGGGAACTAACCATTTCAACAAGTTACTGAGATTCGGCACACCAAATTTTGATAAATCTTTAAAAGTACACATATTACAAGAGCCTGCTACTGGGAACTCACTGAATTCACAAAGAAACAGTGTTTCAGTTCGTTAAAACGTTGCTCTATCTTGAACAACATGCTTATTATATGCGAATTCTATTGGGAACCTACGGAATTCACAATTACACTTAGATTCCGTTCCTTAAAATGTTGCTAATACGGAAAAGCACACTCATAGAAGCCTGTCCCATTGCGAACTCGCTGAATTCACCTAGAAATTTTCACTCTATTCGTTAAAATTTTTCTATACCCTGAGCAGTCCCCTAATTACTACTGCGTCCTATTTGGAACTAACCGAATTCACAATGTTACTCAGATTCGGCTCACCAAATTTTGATAAATCTTTAAAAGTACACATATTACAAGAGCCTGCTACTAGCACTAACTGAATTCACAAAGAAACAGTGTTTCAGTTCGTTAAAACTTTGCTCTATCTTGAATAACAGGCTATTACATGCAAATCCTAATGGGAACCTACTGAATTCACCATGATACTTAGATTCTGTTCCTAAAATGTTGCTATATATTGAAAACCTCTCTCATACAATCATATCCCATTGGGAACTCACTGAATTCGTCTAGATATTTTGATTCCATTTGTGAAAATTTTCTATATCCCGAACACTCCACTTATTACTAATGCAGCATATTGGGAACTAACCGAATTCACCATGTTACTGAGATTAGGCTCACCAAATTTTGATAAATCTTTAAAAGTACACATATCACAAGAGCCTGCTACTGGGAACTCACTGAATTCACAAAGAAACAGTGTTTCAGTTCGTTAAAACTTTGCTCTATCTTGAATAACAGGCTTATTACAGGCAAATCCTATTGGGAACCTACTGAATTCACCATGATACTTAGATTCTGTTCCTAAAATGTTGCTTTATATTGAAAAGCTCTCTCATAAAATCATGTCCCATTGGGAACTCACTGAATTCGTCTAGAAATTTTGATTCCATTTGTGAAAATTTTTCTATATCCCGAACACTCCACTTATTACTAATGCAGCCTATTGGGAACTAACCGAATTCACCATGTTACTGAGATTAGGCTCACCAAATTTTGATAAATCTTTAAAAGTACACATATCACAAGAGCCTGCTACTGGGAACTCACTGAATTCACAAAGAAACAGTTTTTCAGTTCGTTAAAACCTTGCTCTATCTTGAACAACACACTTATTTCATGCGAATCCTATTGGGAACCTACTGAATTCACCATGATACTTAGATTGTGTTCCTAAAATGTTGCTATATATTGAAATGCACACTCATAGAAGCATGTCCCATTGGGAACTCTCTGAAATCGTCTAGAAAATTGACTCCATTCGTGAAAATTTTTCTATATCCGGAACAGACCACTTATTACTTCTTTGGCCTATTGGGAACTAACCGAATTCAACAAGTTACTGAGATTCGGCACACCAAATTTTGATAAATCTTTAAAAGTACACATATTACAAGAGCCTGCTACTGGGAAATAACTGAATTCACAAAGAAACAGTGCTTCAGTTCGTTAAAACGTTGCTCTATCTTGAATAACAAGCTTATTACATGTGAATCCTATTGGGAACCTACTGAATTCACCATGATACTTAGATTCCGTTCCTTAAAATGTTGCTAATACGGAAAAGCCCACTCATACAATCATGTCCCATTGGGAACTCACTGAATTCGCCTAGAAATTTTGATTCCATTCGTGAAAATTTTTCTATATCCCGAACCCTCCACTTATTACTACTGCGGCCTATTGGGAACTAAACGAATTCACCAATTTACTGAGATTCGGCTCACCAAATTTTGATAAATATTTAAAAGTACACATATCACAAGGGCCTGCTACTGGGAACGAACTGAATTCACAAAGAAACAGTGTTTCAGTTCGTTAAAACGTTGCTCTATGTTGAACAACATGCTTATTACATGCCAATCCTATTGGGAACCTACTGAATTCACCATGATACTTATGTTCTGTTCCTAAAATGTTGCTATATATTGAAAAGCTCACTCATACAATCATGTCCCATTGGGAACTCACTGAATTCGCCCAGAAATTTTGATTCCATTCGTGAAAATTTTTTGATATCCCGAACACTCCACTTACTACGACTGCGTACTTTTGGGAACTAACCGAATTCACCAATTTACTGAGATTCGGCTGACCAAATTTTGATAAATCTTTAAAAGTACACATATTACAAGAGCCTGCTACTGGGAATTCACTGAATTCACAAAGAAACGGTGTTTCATTTCGTTAAAACGTTGATCTATCTTGAACAACAAGCTTATTACATGCGAATCCTATTGGTAACCTACTGAATTCACCATGATACTAGATTCCGTTCTTTAAAATGATGCTATATATTGAAATGCACACTCATAGAAGCATGTCCCATTGGGAACTCTCTGAAATCTTCTATAAATTTTGACTCCATTCATGAAAATTTTTCTATATCCCGAACAGACCATTTATTGCTACTGCGGCCTATTGGGAAGTAACGGAATTCACCATGTTACTCAGATTCAGCTCACCAAATTTTGATAAACCTTTAAAAGTACACATATTACAAGAGCAGGCTACTGGGAAGTAAATGAATTCACAAAGAAACAGTGTTTCAGTTCGTTAAAACGTTGCTCTATCTTGAATAACAAGCTTATTACATGCAAATCCTATTGGGAACCTACTGGTAATTCACTATGATACTTAGATTCTGTTCCTAAAGTGTTGCTATATATTGAAAAGCTCACTCATACAATCATGTCCCATTGGGAACTCACTGAATTCGCCAAGAAATTTTGATTCCATTCGTGAAAATTTTCTATATCCCGAACACTCCACTTATTACTACTGCGGCCTATTGGCAACTAACCGAATTCACCAATTTACTGAGATTCAGCTCACCAAATTTTGATAAATCTTTAAAAGTACACATATCACAAGAGCCTGCTACTGGGAACTCACTGAATTCACAAAGAAACAGTGTTTCAGTTCGTTAAAACCTTGCTCTATCTTGAACAACAAGCTTATTATATGCGAATCCTATTGGGAACCTACTGAATTCACCATGATACTTAGATTCTGTTCCTAAAATTTGCTATATATTGAAAAGCTCACTCATACAATCATGTCCCATTGTGAACTCACTGAATTCGTCTAGATTTTGATTCCATTCGTGAAAATTTTTCTATATCCCGAACACTCCACTTATTACTACTGCGGCCTATAGGGAACTAACCGAATTCACCAATTTACTGTGATTTGGCTCACCAAATTTTGATAAATCTTTAAAAGTACACATATTACAAGAGCCTGCTACTGGGAACTAACTGATTTCACAAAGAAACAGTGTTTCAGTTCGTTAAAACGTTGCTGTATCTTGAATAACAAGCTTATTACTTGCGAATCCTATTGGGAACCTATTGAATTCACCATGATACTTAGATTCCGTTCTTTAAATTGTTGCTGTATATTGAAAAGCACACTCATACAAGCATGTCCCATTGGGATCTCAATGAATTCGCCTCGAAATTTTGATTCCATTCGTGATAATTTTTCTATGTCCCCAACAGAACTCTTATTACTACTGCGGCCTTTTGGGATCTAACCGAATTCACCAACTTACTGAGATTCGTTTACCAAATTTTGATAAATCTTTAAAAGCACACAATTACAAGAGCCTGCTACTGAGAACTAACTGAATTCACAAAGAAACAGTGTTTCAGTTCGTTAAAACATTGCTGTATCTTGAATAACAAGCTTATTTCATGCGAATCCTATTGGGAACCTACTGAATTCACCATGATACTTAGATTCCGTTCCTTAAAATGTTGCTATATATTGAAAAGCACACTCATACAAGCATGTCTTATTGGGAACTCACTGAATTCGCCTAGATATTTGGATTCCTTTCATGAAATTTTTTCTATAGTCCGAACAGTCCACTTATTACTACTGCAGCCTATTGGGAACTAAGTGAATTCACAAATTTACTGAAATTCATCTCACCAAATTTTGATAAATCTTTAAAAGTACACATAGTACAAGAGCCTGCTACTGGGAACTAACTGAATTCAAAAAGAAACAGTGTTTCAGTTCGTTAAAACATTGCTCTATCTTGAATGACAAGCATAACATGCAAATCCTACTGGGAACCTACTGAATTCACGATGAGATTTAGAATCAGTTCCTTAAAATGTTGCTATATATTGAAAAGCACACGCATACAAGCATGTCCCATTGGGAAGTCACAAAATTGGCCTAGAAATTTTGATTACATTTACAAATTTTTCTATATCCCCAACAGTCCACTTATTACTACTGAGCCCTATTCGGAAGAAACTGTATTCACCAAGTTAGTGAGATTCGGCTCAACAAATTTTGATAAATCTTTAAAAGTATACATATTACAAGAGCCTGCTACCGGAAACTAACTGAATTCACAAAGAAACAGTGTTTCAGTTAGTTAAAACTTTGCTCTATCTTGAATAACAAGCGTATTATATGCGAATCCTGTTGGAGATCTACTGAATTAACCATGATACTTAGATTCCGTTCATTAAACTGTTGCTATATATTGAAAAGCACACTCATACAGGCATGTCCCATTGGGAACTCACTGAATTCGCCTAGAAATTTTTATTCCATTCGTGAAAAATTTTCTATAACCGAACAGTCCACTAATTATTACTGCGGCATATTGGGAATTAACTGAATTCACCAAGTTACTCAGACTGGGATCCCCAAATTTTGATTACTCTTTAATGGTACACATATTACAAGAGCCTGCTACTGGGAACTAACTGAATTCACAAAGAAACAATGTTTCAGTTCGTTAAAACGTTGCTCTATCTTGAATAACAAGCGTATTCCTTGCGAATCCGATTGGGACCTATTCAATTCACCATGATACTTAGATTCTTTTCCTTAAAATGTTGCTATATATTGAAAAGCACACTAATACCAGCATTTCCCATTGGGAACTCACTGAATTCACCTAGACATATTGATTCCATTCGTGAAAATTTTTCTATATCCCGAACCGTCCACTTATTACAACTGAACCCTATTTGGAAGAAACTGAATTCACCAAGTTACTGAGATTCGTCTCAACAAATTTTGATAAATCATTAAAAGTATACATATTACAAGAGCCTGCTACTGGGAACTAACTGAATTCACAAAGAAACAGTGTCTCAGTTCGTTAAAACGTTGCTCTATATTGAATAACAAGCTTATTACATGCGAATCCTATTGGGAACCTATTGAATTCACCATGATACTTAGATTCCGTTCATTAAAATGTTGCTATATATTGAAAAGCACACTCATACAAGCATGTCCCATTGGGAACTCACTGAATTCGCCTAGAAATTTTTTTCCATTCGTGAAAATTTTTCTATATCCCGAAGTGTCTACTTATTACTACTGCGGCCTATTGGGAACTAACTGAATTCACAATGTTACTGAGATTCGGCTAACCAAGTTTTGATAAACCTTAAAAGTACACATATTACAAGAGCCGGCTACTGGGACCTAACAGAATTCACAAAGAAACAGTGTTTCAGTTCGTTAAAACGTTGCTTTATCTTTAATAACAAGCTTATTACATGCGAATCCTATTGGGAACCTACTGAATTCAACATGATACTTAGATTCCGTTCCTTAAAATGTTGCTATATATTGAAAAGAACACTCATATAGGCATGTCCCATTGGGAACTCACAGAATTCGCCGAGAAATTTTGATTCCATTCGGGAAATTTTTCTATATCCCCAATAGTCCACTTATTACTACTGCGGCCTATTGGGAGCTAAGTGAATTCACAAAGTTACTGAGATTTGGCTCTCCAAATTTTGATAAATCTCTAAAAGTACACATATTACAAGAGCCTGCTAATGGGAACTAAATGAATTCACAAAGAAACAGTGTTTCAGTTCGTTAAAACGTTGCCCTATCTTGAATAACAAGCTTATTACATGCGAATCCTTTTGGGAAACTATTGAATTCACGTGATACTTAGATTCCGTTTCTTAAAATGTTGCTATATATTGAAAAGCACACTCATAGAAGCATGTCCCATTGGGAACTCACTGAATTCGCATAGAAATTTTTATTCCATTCGTGAAAATTTTTCTATATCCCGAACAGTTCACTTATTACTACGGCGGCCTATTGAAAACTAACTGAATTCACCACGTTACTGAGATTCGGCTCACCAAATTTTGATAAATCTTTAAAAGTGCACATATTACAAGAGCCTGCTACTGGGAACTAACTGAATTCACAAAGAAACAGTGTTTCAGATCGTTAATACGTTGCTCACCTTTAATAACAAGCTTATTTCATGCGAATCCTATTGGGAACCTCCTGAATTCACCATGATACTTAGATTCCGCTCAGTAAAAAGTTGCTATATATTGAAAAGCACTCTCATACAAGGACGTCCCATTGGGAACTGACTGAAATCGCATAGAAATTTTGATACCATTCGTGAAAATTTTTCTATATCCCTAACACTCCACTTATTACTACTGCGGCCTTTTGGGAACTAACCGAATTCACCAAGTTACTGAGATTCGGCTCACTAAATTTTGATAAATGTTTAAAAGTACACATATTAAAAGACCCTGCTCCTGGGAACTAACTGAATTCACAAAGGAACAGTGTTTCCGTTCGTGAAAACGTTGCTCTATATTGAATAACAAGCTTATTACATGCGAATTCTATTGGGAACCTACTGAATTCACAATGATACTTAGAATCCGTTCTTTAAAATGTTGCTATGTATTGAAAAGCACACTCATACAAGCATGTCCCTTTGGAAACTCATTGAATTCCCCTAGAAATTTTGATTCCATTCGTTAAAATTTTTCTATATCCCGAACTGTCCCCTTGTTACTACTGCGGCCTATTGGGAACTAACTGAATTCACCCACTTACTGAGATTCGGATCACCAAATTTTGATAAATCTTTAAAAGCACACAATTACAAGAGCCTGCTACTGGGAACTAACTGAATTCAAAAAGAAACAGTGTTTCAGTTCGTTAAAACGTTGCTCTATCTTGAATGACAGGCATAACATGCAAATCCTACTCGGAACCTACGGAATTCACGATGATATTTAGAATCAGTTCCTTAAAATGTTGCTATATATTGAAAAGCACACGCATACAAGCATGTCCCATTGGGAAGTCACAAAATTGGCCTAGAAATTTTGATTACATTTACAAATTTTTCTATATCCCCAACAGTCCACTTATTACTACTGAGCCCTATTCGAAAGAAACTGTATTCACCAAGTTAGTGAGATTCGGCTCAACAAATTTTGATAAATCTTTAAAAGTATACATATTACAAGAGCCTGCTACCGGAAACTAACTGAATTCACAAAGAAACAGTGTTTCAGTTAGTTAAAACTTTGCTCTATCTTGAATAACAAGCGTATCATATGCGAATCCTGTTAGAGATCTAATGAATTAACCATGATACTTAGATTCCGTTCATTAAACTGTTGCTATATATTGAAAAGCACACTCATACAGGCATGTCCCATTGGGAACTCACTGAATTCGCCTAGAAATTTTTATTCCATTCGTGAAAAATTTTCTATAACCGAACAGTCCACTAATTATTACTGCGGCATATTGGGAATTAACTGAATTCACCAAGTTACTCAGACTGGGATCCCCAAATTTTGATTACTCTTTAATGGTACACATATTACAAGAGCCTGCTACTGGGAACTAACTGAATTCACAAAGAAACAATGTTTCAGTTCGTTAAAACGTTGCTCTATCTTGAATAACAAGCGTATTCCTTGCGAATCCGATTGGGACCTATTCAATTCACCATGATACTTAGATTCTGTTCCTTAAAATGTTGCTATATATTGAAAAGCACACTAATACCAGCATTTCCCATTGGGAACTCACTGAATTCACCTAGACATATTGATTCCATTCGTGAAAATTTTTCTATATCCCGAACCGTCCACTTATTACAACTGAACCCTATTTGGAAGAAACTGAATTCACCAAATTACTGAGATTCGTCTCAACAAATTTTGATAAATCATTAAAAGTATACATATTACAAGAGCCTGCTACTGGGAACTAACTGAATTCACAAAGAAACAGTGTCTCAGTTCGTTAAAACGTTGCTCTATATTGAATAACAAGCTTATTACATGCGAATCCTATTGGGAACCTATTGAATTCACCATGATACTTAGATTCCGTTCATTAAAATGTTGCTATATATTGAAAAGCACACTCATACAAGCATGTCCCATTGGGAACTCACTGAATTCGCCTAGAAATTTTTATTCCATTCGTGAAAATTTTTCTATATCCCGAAGTGTCTACTTATTACTACTGCGGCCTATTGGGAACTAACTGAATTCACAATGTTACTGAGATTCGGCTAACCAAGTTTTGATAAACCTTAAAAGTACACATATTACAAGAGCCTGCTACTGGGAACTAACAGAATTCACAAAGAAACAGTGTTTCAGTTCGTTAAAACGTTGCTTTATCTTTAATAACAAGCTTATTACATGCGAATCCTATTGGGAACCTACTGAATTCAACATGATACTTAGATTCCGTTCCTTAAAATGTTGCTATATATTGAAAAGCACACTCATACAGGCATGTCCCATTGGGAACTCACAGAATTCGCCGAGAAATTTTGATTCAATTCGGGAAAATTTTTCTATATCCCCAATAGTCCACTTATTACTACTGCGGCCTATTGGGAGCTAAGTGAATTCACAAAGTTACTGAGATTTGGCTCTCCAAATTTTGATAAATCTCTAAAAGTACACATATTACAAGAGCCTGCTAATGGGAACTAAATGAATTCACAAAGAAACAGTGTTTCAGTTCGTTAAAACGTTGCCCTATCTTGAATAACAAGCTTATTACATGCGAATCCTTTTGGGAAACTATTGAATTCACGTGATACTTAGATTCCGTTTCTTAAAATGTTGCTATATATTGAAAAGCACACTCATAGAAGCATGTCCCATTGGGAACTCACTGAATTCGCATAGAAATTTTTATTCCATTCGTGAAAATTTTTCTATATCCCGAACAGACCACTTATTACTACGGCGGCCTATTGGGAACTAACTGAATTCACCACGTTACTGAGATTCGGCTTACCAAATTTTGATAAATCTTTAAAAGTGCACATATTACAAGAGCCTGCTACTGGGAACTAACTGAATTCACAAAGAAACAGTGTTTCAGATCGTTAATACGTTGCTCACCTTTAATAACAAGCTTATTTCATGCGAATCCTATTGGGAACCTCCTGAATTCACCATGATACTTAGATTCCGCTCAGTAAAAAGTTGCTATATATTGAAAAGCACTCTCACACAAGGACGTCCCATTGGGAACTGACTGAAATCGCATAGAAATTTTGATTCCATTCGTGAAAATTTTTCTATATCCCTAACACTCCACTTATTACTACTGCGTCCTTTTGGGAACTAACCGAATTCACCAAGTTACTGAGATTCAGCTCACTAAATTTTGATAAATCTTTAAAAGTACACATATTAAAAGACCCTGCTCCTGGGAAGTAACTGAATTCACAAAGGAACAGTGTTTCCGTTCGTGAAAACGTTGCTCTATATTGAATAACAAGCTTATTACATGCGAATCCTATTGGGAACCTACTGAATTAACCATGATACTTAGATTCCGTTCTTTAAAATGTTGCTATGTATTGAAAAGCACACTCATACAAGCATGTCCCATTGGGAACTTACTGAATTCGCCTAGAAATTTTGATTCCATTCGTGCAAATTTTTCTATATCCCGAACAGTCCACTTATTACTACTGCGGCCTATTGGGAACTAACCGAATTCAACAAGTTACTGAGATTCGGCTCACCAAATTTGATAAATCTTTAAAAGCACACAATTACAAGAGCCTGCTACTGGGAACTAACTGAATTCACAAAGAAACAGCGTTTCAGTTCGTTAAAACTTTGCTCTATCTTGAACAACAGCTTATTACATGCGAATCCTATTGGGGACCTACTGAATTCACCATGATACTTAGCTTCCGTTCTAAAATGTTGCTATATATTGAAAAGCACACTCATACAAGCATGTCCCATTTGGAACTGACTGATTTCGCCATGAAATTTTGATTCCATTCGTTAAAATTTTTCTATACCCCGAACAGTCCAGTTATTACTACTGCGGCCTATTTGGAACTAACCGAATTCACCATGTTACTGATATTCTGCTCACCAAATTTTGATAAATCTTCAAAAGTACTCATATTACAAGGGCCTGCTACTAGGAACTAATTGAATTCACAAAGAAACAGTGTTTCAGTTCGTTCAAACGTTGCTCTATCTTGAATAACAAGCTTATTACATGCGAATCCTATTGGGAACTTACTGAATTCACCATGATACTTAGATTCCGTTCCTTCATATGTTACTATATACGGAAAAGCACACTCATACAAGCATGTCCCATTGGGAACTCACTATATTCGCCTAGAAATTTTGATTCCATTCGTGAAAATTTTTCTATATCCCGAACAGTCCACTTATTACTACTGCGGCCTATCGGGAACTAACCGAATTCAACAAGTTACTGAGATTCGGCTCACCAAATTTGATAAATCTTTAAATGCACACAATTACAAGAGCCTGCTACTGGGAAATAACTGAATTCACAAAGAAACAGTGTTTCAGTTCGTAAAAACGTTGTTCTATCTTGAATAACAAGCTTATCACATGCGAATCCTATTGGGAACCTACAGAATTCACTATGATACTTAGATTCTGTTCCTAAAATGTTGCTATATATTGAAAAGCTCACTCATACAATCATGTCCCAGTGGTAACTCACTGAATTCGCCTAGATATTTTGATTCCATTCGTGAAAATTTTTCTATATTCCGAACACTCCACTTATTACTACTGCGGCCTATTGGGAGCTAAGTGAATTCACAAAGTTACTGGGATTCGGCTCACCAAATTTTGATAAATCTTTAAAAGTACACATATCACAAGAGGCTGCTACTGGGAACTCACTGAATTCACATAGAAACAGTGTTTCAGTTCGTTAAAACGTTGTTATATCTTGAACAACAAGCTTATTACATGTGAATCCTATTGGGAACCCACTGAATTCACCATGATACTTAGATTGTGTTCCTAAAATGTTGCTATATATTGAAATGCACACTCATAGAAGCATGTCCCATTGGGAACTCTCTGAAATCGTCTAGAAATTTTGACTCCATTCGTGAAAATTTTTCTATATCCGGAACAGACCACTTATTACTTCTGTGGCCTATTGGAAACTAACCGAATTCAACAAGTTACTGAGATTCGGCACACCAAATTTTGATAAATCTTTAAAAGTACACATATTACAAGAGCCTGCTACTGGGAAATAACTGAATTCACAAAGAAACAGTGCTTCAGTTCGTTAAAACGTTGCTCTATCTTGAATAACAAGCTTATTACATGCGAATCCTATTGGGAACCTACTGAATTCACCATGATATTTAGATTCCGTTCCTTAAAATGTTGCTAATACGGAAAAGCACACTCATACAAGCATGTCCCATTGCGAACTCACTGAATTCGCCTAGAAATTTTGATACATTCGTTAAAATTTTTCTATACCCCGAACAGTCCCCTAATTACTACTGCGTCCTATTTGGAACTAACCGAATTCACCATTTTACTCAGATTCGGCTCACCAAATTTTGATAAATCTTTAAAAGTACACATATTACAAGAGCCTGCTACTAGCAACTAACTGAATTCACAAAGAAACAGTGTTTCAGTTCGTTAAAACCCTTCTCTATCTTGAATAACAAGCTTATTACATGTGAATCCTATTGGGAACCTACTGAATTCACCATGATACTTAGATTCTGTTCCTAAAATGTTGCTATATATTGAAAAGCTCACTCATACAATCATGTCCCATTGGGAACTCACTGAATTCGCCTAGAAATTTTGATTCCATTCGTGAAAATTTTTCTGTATCCCGAACACTCCACTAATTACTACTGCGGCCTATTGGGAACCAACAGAATTCACCAATTTACTGAGATTCGGCTCACCAAATTTTGATAAATCTTTAAAAGTACACATATCACAAGAGCCTGCTACTGGGAACTCACTGAATTCACAAAGAAACGGTGTTTCAGCTCGTTAAAACCTTGCTCTATCTTGAACAACAAGCTTATTACATGCGAATCCTATTGGGAACCTACTGAATTCACCATGATACTTAGATTCTGTTCCTAAAATATTGCTATATATTGAAAAGCTCACTCATACAATCATGTCCCATTGTGAACTCACTGAATTCGTCTAGATTTTGATTCCATTCGTGAAAATTTTTCTATATCCCGAACACTCCACTTACTACTACTGCGGCCTATTGGGAAGTAACCAAATTCACCAATTTACTGAGATTCGGCTCACCAAATTTTGGTAAATCTTTAAAAGTACACATATCACAAGAGCCTGCTACTGGGAACTCACTGAATTCACAAAGAAACGGTGTTTCAGTTCGTTAAAACTTTGCTCTATCTTGAACAACATGCTTATTACATGCGAATCCTATTGGGAATCTACTGACATCACCATGATACTTTATTCCGTTTTTTAAAATGTTGCTATATATTGAAATGCACACTCATAGAAGCATGTCCCATTGGGAACTCTCTGAAATCGTCTAGAAATTTTCACTCCATTCGTGAAAATTTTTCTATATCCCGAACAGACCACTTATTACTTCTGTGGCCTATTGGGAACTAACCATTTCAACAAGTTACTGAGATTCGGCACACCAAATTTTGATAAATCTTTAAAAGTACACATATTACAAGAGCTTGCTACTGGGAACTCACTGAATTCACAAAGAAACAGTGTTTCAGTTCGTTAAAACGTTGCTCTATCTTGAACAGCATGCTTATTATATGCGAATTCTATTGGGAACCTATTGAATTCACCATTATACTAAGATTCCGTTCCTTAAAATGTTGCTAATACGGAAAAGCACACTCATAGAAGCCTGTCCCATTGCGAACTCGCTGAATTCACCTAGAAATTTTCACTCTAATCGTTAAAATTTTTCTATACCCTGAACAGTCCCCTAATTACTACTGCGTCCTATTTGGAACTAACCGAATTCACCATGTTACTCAGATTCGGCTCACCAAATTTTGATAAATCTTTAAAAGTACACATATTACAAGAGCCTGCTACTAGCAACTAACTGAATTCACAAAGAAACAGTGTTTCAGTTCGTTAAAACTTTGCTCTATCTTGAATAACACGCTTATCACATGCAAATCCTATTGGGAACCTACTGTATTCACCATTATACTTAGATTCTGTTCCAAAAATGTTGCTATATATTGAAAAGCCCTCTCATACAATCATGTCCCATTGGGAACTCACTGATTTCGTCTAGAAATTTTGATTCCATTTGTGAAAATTTTTCTATATCCCGAACACTCCATTTATTACTAATGCAGCCGATTGGGAACTAACCGAATTCACCAATTTACTGAGATTCGGTTCACCAAATTTTGATAAATCTTTAAAAGTACACATATCACAAGAGCCTGCTACTGGGAACTCACTGAATTCACAAAGAAACAGTGTTTCAGTTTGTAAAAACTTTGCTCTATCTTGAATAACAGGCTTATTACATGCAAATCCTATTGGGAACCTACAGAATTCACCATGATACTTAGATTCTGTTCCTAAAATGTTGCTATATATTGCAAGCTCTCTCATACAATCATGTCCCATTGGGAACTCTCTGAATTCGTCTAGAAATTTTGATTCCATTTGTGAAAATTTTTCTATATCCCGAACACTCCACTTATTACTAATGCAGCCTATTGGGAACTAACCGAATTCACCATGTTACTGTGATTAGGCTCAACAAATTTTGATAAATCTTTAAAAGTACACATATCACAAGAGCCTGCTACTGGGAACTCACTGAATTCACAAAGAAACAGTGTTTCAGTTCGTTAAATCCTTGCTCTATCTTGAACAACAAACTTATTTCATGCGAATCCTATTGGGGACCTACTGAATGCACCATGATAATTAGATTGTGTTCCTAAAATGTTGCTATATATTGAAATGCACACTCATAGAAGCATGTCCCATTGGGAACTCTCTGAAATTGTCTAGAAATTTTGACTCCATTCGTGAAAATTTTTCTATATCCGGAACAGACCACTTATTACTTCTTTGGCCTATTGGGAACTAACCGAATTCAACAAGTTACTGAGATTCGGCACACCAAATTTTGATAAATCTTTAACAGTACACATATTACAAGAGCCTGCTACTGGGAAATAACTGAATTCAAAAGAAACAGTGTTTCAGTTCGTTAAAACCTGGCTCTATCTTGAACAACAAGCTTATTACATGCGAATCCTATTGGGAACCTACTGAATTCACAATGATACTTTGATTCTGTTCCTAAAATGTTGCTATATATTGAAAAGCTCACTCATACAATCATATCCCATTGGGAACTCTCTGAAATCGTCTAGAAATTTTGACTCCATTCGTGAAAATTTTTCTATATCCCGAACAGACCACTTATTACTTCGGTGGCCTATTGGGAACTAACCGAATTCAACAAGTTACTGAGATTCGGCACACCAAATTTTGATAAATCTTTAATAGTACACATATTACTAGAGCCTTCTACTGGGAACTCACTGAATTCACAAAGAAACAGGGTTTCAGTTCGTTAAAACGTTGCTCTATATTGAATAACAAGCTTATTACATGCGAATCCTATTGGGAACCTACTGAATTCACCATGATACTTAGATTCCGTTCCTTAAAATTTTGCTATGTATTGAAAAGCACACTCGTACAAGTATGTCCCATTGGAAACTGACTGAATTCGCCAAGAAATTTTGATTCCATTTGTAAAAATTTTTCTATACCCCGAAGAGTCCAATTATTACTACTGTGGCCTATTTGGAACTAACCGAATTCACCATGTTACTGAGATTCTGCACACCAAATTTTGATAAATCTTTAAAAGTACACATATTACAAGAGCCTGCTACTGGGAACTCACTGAATTCACAAAGAAACGGTGTTTCAGTTCGTTAAAACGTTGCTCTATCTTGAACAACATGCTTATTACATGCGAATCCTATTGGGAACCTACTGAATTCAGCATGATACTAGATTCCGTTCTTTAAAATGTTGCTATAAATTGAAATGCACACTCATAGAAGCATGTCCCATTGGGAACTCTCTGAAATCGTCTAGAAATTTTGACTCCATTCGTGAAAATTTTTCTATATCCGGAACAGACCATTTATTACTACTGTGCCCTATTGGGAACTCACCGAATTCAACAAGTTACTGAGATTAGGCACACCAAATTTTGATAAATCTTTAAAAGTACACATATTACAAGAGCCTGCTACTGGGAACTCACTGAACTCACAAAGAAACAGGGTTTCAGTTCGTTGAAACGTTGCTATATCTTGAATAACAAGCTTATTACATGCGAATCCTATTGGGAACCTACTGAATTCACCATGATACTTAGATTCCTTTCCTTAAAATTTTGCTATATATTAAAAAGCACACTCATACAAGTATGTCCCATTGGGAACTGACTGAATTCGCCAAGAAATTTTGATTCCATTCGTAAAAATTTTTCTATACCCCGAAGAGTCCAATTATTACTACTGCGGCCTATTTGGAACTAACCGAATTCACCATGTTACTGAGATTCTGCACACCAAATTTTGATAAATCTTTAAAAGTACACATATTACAAGAGGCTGCTACTGGGAACTCACTGAATTCACAAAGAACCAGTGTTTCAGTTCGTTAAAACTTTGCTCTATCTTGAACAACATGCTTATTACATGCGAATCCTATTAGGAACCTACTGAATTCACCATCATACTTAGATTCCGTTCCTTAAAATGTTGCTAATACGGAAAAGCAGACTCATACAAGCATGTCCCATTGGGAACTCTCTGAAATCGTCTAGATATTTTGACTCCATTCGTGAAAATTTTTTGATATCCCGAACACTCCACTTATTACTACGGCGGCCTATTGGGAACTAACCGAATTCACCAATTTACTGAGATTTGGCTCACCAAATTTTGATCAATATTTAAAAGTACACATATCACTAGAGCCTGCTACTGGGAACTCACTGAATTCACAAAGAAACAGTGTTTCAGTTCGTTAAAACGTTGCTCTATCTTCAACAACAAGCTTTTTACATGCGAATGCTATTGGGAACCTACTGAATTCATCATGATACTTAGATTGTGTTCCTAAAATGTTGCTATATATTGAAATGCACACTCATAGAAGCATGTCCCATTGGGAACTCTCTGAAATCGTCTAGATATTTTGACTCCATTCGTGAAAATTTTTCTATATCCAGAATAGACCACTTATTACTTCTGTGGCCTATTGGGAACTCACCGAATTCAACAAGTTATTGAGATTCGGCACAACAAATTTTGATAAATCTTTAAAAGTACACATATCACAAGAGCCTGCTACTGGGAACTCACTGAATTCAAAAGAAACAGTGTTTCAGTTCGTTAAAACCTTGCTCTATATTGAACAACAAGCTTATTACATGCGAATCCTATTGGGAACCTACTGAATTCACCATAATACTTAGAATCTGTTCCTAAAATGTTGATATATATTGAAAAGCTCACTCATACAATCATGTCCCATTGGGAACTCACTGAATTCGTCTAGAAATTTTGATTCGATTTTGAAAATTTTTCTATACCCTGAACAGTCCCCTAATTACTACTGCGGCCTATTTGGAACTAACCGAATTCACCATGTTACTGAGATTCTGCACACCAAATTTTGATAAATCTTTAAAAGTACACATATTACACGAGCCTGCTACTGGGAAATAACTGAATTCACAAAGAATCAGTGCTTCAGTTCGTTAAAACGTTGCTCTATCTTGAATAAAAAGCTTATTACATGCGAATCCTATTGGGAACCTACTGAATTTACCATGATACTTAGATTCCGTTCCTTAAAATGTTGCTAATACGGAAAAGCACACTCATACAAGGATGTCCCATTGCGAACTCACTGAATTCGCCTAGAAATTTTGATTCCATTCGTGAAAATTTTTCTATATCCCGAACACTCCACTTATTACTACTGCGGCCTATTGGGAAGTAACCGATTTCACCAATTTACTGAGATTCGGCTCACCAAATTTGATAAATCTTTAAAAGTACACATATCACAAGAGGCTGCTACTGGCAACTCACTGAATTCACAAAGAAACAGTGTTTCAGTTCGTTAAAACGTTGCTCTATCTTGAACAACATGCTTATTACATGCCAATCCTATTGGGAACCTATTGATTTCACCATGTTACTTAGATTCTGTTCCTAAAATGTTGCTATATATTGAAAAGCTCACTCATACAATCATGTCCTATTGGGAACTCACTGAATTCGCATAGAAATTTTGATTCCATTCTTGAAAATTTTTTGATATCCCGAACACTCCACTTACTACGACTGCGGACTTTTGGGAACCTACCGAATTCACCAATTTACTGAGATTCGGCTGACCAAATTTTGATAAATCTTTAAAAGTACACATATTACAAGAGCCTGCTACTGGGAACTCACTGAATTCACAAAGAAACGGTGTTTCATTTCGTTAAAACTTTGCTCTACCTTGAACAACATGCTTATTACATGTGAATCCTATAGGGAACCTACTGAATTCAGCATGATACTAGATTCCGTTCTTTAAAATGTTGCTATATATTGAAATGCACACTCATAGAAGCATGTCCCATTGGGAACTCTCTGAAATCGTCTAGAAATTTTGACTACATTGGTGAAAATTTTTCTATATCCCGAACAGACCATTTATAACTACTGTGCCCTATTGGGAACTAACCGAATTCAACAAGTTACTGAGATTCAGCACACCAAATTTTGATAAATCTTTAAAAGTACACATATTACAAGAGCCTGCTACTGGGAAATAACTGAATTCACAAAGAAACAGGGTTTCAGTTCGTTAAAACGTTACTCTATTTGGAATAACAAGCTTATTACATGCGAATCCATTGGAAACCTACTGAATTCACCATGATACTTAGATTCCGTTCCTTAAAATTTTGCTATATATTAAAAAGCACACTCATACAAGTTGTCCCACTGGGAACTGACTGAATTCCCCAAGAAATTTTGATTCCATTCGTAAAAATTTTTCTATACCCCGAAGAGTCCAATTATTACTACTGCGGCCTATTTGGAACTAACCGAATTCACCATGTTACTCAGATTCGGCTCACCAAATTTTGATAAATCTTTAAAAGTACACATATTACAAGAGCCTGCTACTGGGAATTCACTGAATTCACAAAGAACCAGTGTTTCAGTTCGTTAAAACTTTGCTCTATCTTGAACAACATGCTTATTATATGCGAATCCTATTGGGAACCTACTGAATTCACAATGATACTTAAATTCCGTTCCTTAAAATGTTGCTAATACGGAAAAGCACACTCATACAAGCATGTCCCATTGCGAACTCACTGAATTCGCCTAGAAATTTTGATTCCATTCGTTAAAATTTTTCTATACCCCAAACAGTCCTCTAATTACTACTGCGGCCGATTTGGAACTAACCGAATTAACCATGTTACTCAGATTCGGCTCACCAAATTTTGATAAATCTTTAAAAGTACACATATTACAAGAGCCTGCTACTAGCAACTAACTGAATTCAAATAGAAACAGTGTTTCAGTTCGTTAAAACTTTGCTCTATCTTGAATAACAAGGTTATTCCAAGCAAATCCTATTGGGAACATACTGAATTCACCATGATACTTAGATTCTGTTCCTAAAATGTTACTATATATTGAAAAGCTCACTAATACAATCATGTCCCATTGGAAACTCACTGAATTCGCCTAGAAATTTTGATTCCATTCGTGAAAATTTTTCTATATCCCGAACACTCCACTTATTACTACTGCGGCCTATTGGGAACTAAACGAATTCACCAATTTACTGAGATTCGGCTCACCAAATTTTGATCAATGTTTAAAAGTACACATATCACTAGAGCCTGCTACTGGGAACTCACTGAATTCACAAAGAAACAGTGTTTCAGTTCGTTAAAACGTTGCTCTATCTTGAACAACAAGCTTTTTACATGCGAATCCTATTGGGAACCTACTGAATTCACCATGATACTTAGATTGTGTTCCTAAAATGTTGCTATATATTGAAATGCACACTCATAGAAGCATGTCCCATTGGGAACTCTCTGAAATCGTCTAGATATTTTGACTCCATTCGTGAAAATTTTTCTATATCCGGAACAGACCACTTATTACTTCTGTGGCCTATTGGGAACTAACCGAATTCAACAAGTTACTGAGATTCGGCACACCAAATTTTGATAAATCTTTAAAAGTACACATATCACAAGAGACTGCTACTGGGAACTCACTGAATTCACAAAGAAACAGTGTTTCAGTTCGTTAAAACGTTGCTCTATCTTGAACAACAAGCTTATTACATGCGAATCCTATTGGGAACCTACTGAATTCACCATAATACCTAGAGTCTGTTCCTAAAATGTTGCTATATATTGAAAAGCTCACTCATACAATCATGTCCCTTTGGGAACTCACTGAATTCGTCTAGAAATTTTGATTCGATTCGTGAAAATTTTTCTATATCCCGAACACTCCACTTATTACTACTGCGGCCTATTGGGAAGTAACCGAATTCACCAATTTACTGAGATTCGGCTCACCAAATTTTGATAAATCTTTAAAAGTACACATATCACAAGAGCCTGCTACTGGGAACTCACTGAATTCACAAAGAAACAGTGTTTCAGTTCGTTAAAACTTTGCTCCATCATGAACAACATGCTTATTACATGCCAATACTATTGGGAACCTACTGAATTCACAATGATACTTAGATTCTGTTCCTAAAATGTTGCTATATATTGAAAAGCTCACTCATACAATCATGTCCAATTGGGAACTCACTGAATTCGCCTAGAAATTTTGATTCCATTCGTGAAAATTTTTTGATATCCCGAACACTCCTCTTACTACGACTGCGGACTTTTGGGAACTAACCGAATTCACCAATTTACTGAGATTCGGATGACCAAATTTTGATAAATCTTTAAAAGTACACATATTACAAGAGCCTGCTACTGGAAACTCACTGAATTCACAAAGAAACGGTGTTTCAGTTCGTTAAAACGTTGCTCTATCTTGAACAACATGCTTATTACATGCGAATCCAATTGGAACCTAATGAATTCACCATGATACTAGATTCCATTCTTTAAAATGTTGCTATATAGTGAAATGCACACTCACAGAAGCATGTCCCATTGGGAACTCTCTGAAATCGTCTAGAAATTTTGACTCCATTCGTGAAAATTTTTCTATATCCGGAACAGACCACTTATTACTTCTGTGGCCTATTGGAAACTAACCGAATTCAACAAGTTACTGAGATTCGGCAAACCAAATTTTGATAAATGTTTAAAAGTACACATATTACAAGAGCCTGCTACTGGGAAATAACTGAATTCACAAAGAAACAGTGTTTCAGTTCGTTAAAACGTTGCTCTATCTTGAACAACATGCTTATTATATGCGAATCCTATTGGGAACCTACTGAATTCACAATGATACTTAAATTCCGTTCCTTAAAATGTTGCTAATACGGAAAAGCACACTCATACAAGCATGTCCCATTGCGAACTCACTGAATTCGCCTAGAAATTTTGATTCCATTCGTTAAAATTTTTCTATACCCCAAACAGTCCTCTAATTACTACTGCGGCCGATTTGGAACTAACCGAATTAACCATGTTACTCAGATTCGGCTCACCAAATTTTGATAAATCTTTAAAAGTACACATATTACAAGAGCCTGCTACTAGCAACTAACTGAATTCAAATAGAAACAGTGTTTCAGTTCGTTAAAACTTTGCTCTATCTTGAATAACAAGGTTATTCCAAGCAAATCCTATTGGGAACATACTGAATTCACCATGATACTTAGATTCTGTTCCTAAAATGTTACTATATATTGAAAAGCTCACTAATACAATCATGTCCCATTGGAAACTCACTGAATTCGCCTAGAAATTTTGATTCCATTCGTGAAAATTTTTCTATATCCCGAACACTCCACTTATTACTACTGCGGCCTATTGGGAACTAAACGAATTCACCAATTTACTGAGATTCGGCTCACCAAATTTTGATCAATGTTTAAAAGTACACATATCACTAGAGCCTGCTACTGGGAACTCACTGAATTCACAAAGAAACAGTGTTTCAGTTCGTTAAAACGTTGCTCTATCTTGAACAACAAGCTTTTTACATGCGAATCCTATTGGGAACCTACTGAATTCACCATGATACTTAGATTGTGTTCCTAAAATGTTGCTATATATTGAAATGCACACTCATAGAAGCATGTCCCATTGGGAACTCTCTGAAATCGTCTAGATATTTTGACTCCATTCGTGAAAATTTTTCTATATCCGGAACAGACCACTTATTACTTCTGTGGCCTATTGGGAACTAACCGAATTCAACAAGTTACTGAGATTCGGCACACCAAATTTTGATAAATCTTTAAAAGTACACATATCACAAGAGACTGCTACTGGGAACTCACTGAATTCACAAAGAAACAGTGTTTCAGTTCGTTAAAACGTTGCTCTATCTTGAACAACAAGCTTATTACATGCGAATCCTATTGGGAACCTACTGAATTCACCATAATACCTAGAGTCTGTTCCTAAAATGTTGCTATATATTGAAAAGCTCACTCATACAATCATGTCCCTTTGGGAACTCACTGAATTCGTCTAGAAATTTTGATTCGATTCGTGAAAATTTTTCTATATCCCGAACACTCCACTTATTACTACTGCGGCCTATTGGGAAGTAACCGAATTCACCAATTTACTGAGATTCGGCTCACCAAATTTTGATAAATCTTTAAAAGTACACATATCACAAGAGCCTGCTACTGGGAACTCACTGAATTCACAAAGAAACAGTGTTTCAGTTCGTTAAAACTTTGCTCCATCATGAACAACATGCTTATTACATGCCAATACTATTGGGAACCTACTGAATTCACAATGATACTTAGATTCTGTTCCTAAAATGTTGCTATATATTGAAAAGCTCACTCATACAATCATGTCCAATTGGGAACTCACTGAATTCGCCTAGAAATTTTGATTCCATTCGTGAAAATTTTTTGATATCCCGAACACTCCTCTTACTACGACTGCGGACTTTTGGGAACTAACCGAATTCACCAATTTACTGAGATTCGGATGACCAAATTTTGATAAATCTTTAAAAGTACACATATTACAAGAGCCTGCTACTGGAAACTCACTGAATTCACAAAGAAACGGTGTTTCAGTTCGTTAAAACGTTGCTCTATCTTGAACAACATGCTTATTACATGCGAATCCAATTGGAACCTAATGAATTCACCATGATACTAGATTCCATTCTTTAAAATGTTGCTATATAGTGAAATGCACACTCACAGAAGCATGTCCCATTGGGAACTCTCTGAAATCGTCTAGAAATTTTGACTCCATTCGTGAAAATTTTTCTATATCCGGAACAGACCACTTATTACTTCTGTGGCCTATTGGAAACTAACCGAATTCAACAAGTTACTGAGATTCGGCAAACCAAATTTTGATAAATGTTTAAAAGTACACATATTACAAGAGCCTGCTACTGGGAAATAACTGAATTCACAAAGAAACAGTGTTTCAGTTCGTTAAAACGTTGCTCTATCTTGAATAACAAGCTTATTACATGCGAATCCTATTGGGAACCTACTGAATTCACCAAGATACTTAGATTCCGTTCCTTAAAATTTTGCTATATATTGAAAAGCACACTCATACAAGTATGTCCCATTGGAAACTGACTGAATTCGCCAAGAAATTTTGATTCCATTCATAAAAATTTTTCTATACCTTAAGAGTCCAATTATTACTCCTGCGGCCTATTTGGAATTAACCGAATTCACCATGTTACTGAGATTCTGCACACCAAATTTTGATAAATCTTTAAAAGTACACATATTACAAGAGCCTGCTACTGGGAACTCACTGAATTCACAAAGAACCAGTGTTTCAGTTCGTTAAAACTTTGCTCTATCTTGAACAACATGCTTATTATATGTGAATCCTATTGGGAACCTACTGAATTCACAATGATACTTAGATTCCGTTCCTTAAAATGTTCCTAATACGGAAAAGCACACTCATACAAGCATGTCCCATTGCGAACTCACTGAATTCGCCTAGAAATTTTGATTCCATTCGTTAAAATTTTTCTATACCCCAAACAGTCCTCTAAATACTACTGCGGCCTATTTGGAACTAACCGAATTCACCATGTTACTCAGATTCGGCTCACCAAATTTTGATAAATCTTTAAAAGTACACATATTACAAGAGCCTGCTACTAGCAACTAACTGATTTCAAATAGAAACAGTGTTTCAGTTCGTTAAAACCTTGCTCCATCTTAAATAACAAGGTTATTACATGCAAATCCTATTGGGAACCTACTGAATTCACCATGATACTTAGATTCTGTTCCTAAAATGTTGCTATATATTGAAAAGCTCACTCATACAATCATATCCTATTGGAAACTCACTGAATTCTTCTAGAAATTTTGATTCCATTCGTCAAAATTTTTCTATATCCCGAACACTCCACTTATTACTACTGCGGCCTATTGGGAACTAACCGAATTCACCAATTTACTGAGATTTGACACACCAAATTTTGATAAATCTTTAAAAGTACACATATCACAAGAGCCTGCTACTGGGAACTCACTGAATTCACAAAGAAACAGTGTTTCAGTTCATTAAAACGTTGCTCTATCTTGAACAACAAGCTTATTACATGCGAATCCTATTGGGAACCTACTGAATTCACCATGATACTTAGATTGTGTTCCTAAAATGTTGCTATATATTGAAATGCACACTCATAGAAGCATGTCCCATTGGGAACTCTCTGAAATCGTCTAGAAATTTTAACTCCATTCGTGAAAATTTTTCTATATCCTGAACACTCCACTTATTACTACTGCGGCCTATTGGGAAGTAACCGAATTCACCAATTTCCTGAGATTCGGCTCAGCAAATTTCGATAAATCTTTAAAAGTACACATACTACAAGAGCCTGCTACTGGGAACTCACTGAATTCACAAAGAAACGGTGTTTCAGTTCGTTAAAACGTTGATCTATCTTGAACAACATGCTTATTACATGCGAATCCTATTGGGAACCTACTGAAATCACCATGATACTAGATTCCGTTCTGTAAAATGTTGCTATACATTGAAATGCACACTCATAGAAGCATGTCCCATTGGGAACTCACTGAATTCGCCCAGAAATTTTGATTCCATTCGTTAAAATTTTTCTATACCGCGAACAGTCCCCTAATTACTACTGCGGCCTATTTGGAATAACCGAATTCACCATGTTACTCAGATTCGGCTCACCAAATTTTGATAAATCTTTAAAAGTACACATATTACAAGAGCCTGCTACTGGGAAATAACTGAATTCACAAACAAACAGTGCTTCTGTTCGTTAAAACGTTCCTCTCTTGAATAACAAGCTTATTACATGTGAATCCTATAGGGAACCTACTGAATTCACCATGATACTTAGATTCTGTTCCTAATATGTTGCTATAGATTGAAAAGCTCTCTCATATAGTCATGTCCCATTGGGAACTCACTGAATTCGCCTAGACATTTTGATTCCATTCGTGAAAATTTTTTGATATCCCGAACACTCCACTTACTACGACTGCGGACTTTTGGGAACTAACCGAATTCACCAATTTACTGAGATTCGGCTGACCAAATTTTGATAAATCTTTAAAAGTACACATATTACAAGAGCCTGCTACTGGGAACTCACTGAATTCACAAAGAAACGGTGTTTCAGTTCATTAAAATGTTGCTCTTTCTTGAACAACATGCTTATTACATGCGAATCCTATTGGGAACCTACTGAAGTCACCATGATACTTAGATTCCGTTCCTTAAAATTTTGCTATATATTGAAAAGCTCACTCATACAAGTATGTCCCATTGCGAACTGACTGAATTCGCCAAGAAATTTTGATTCCATTCGTAAAAATTTTTCTATACCCCGAAGAGTCCAATTATTACTACTGCGGCCTATTTGGAACTAACCGAATTCAACATGTTACTGAGATTCGGCACACCAAATTTTGATAAATCTTTAAAACTACACATATTACAAGAGCCTGCTACTGGGAACTCACTGAATTCACAAAGAAACGGTGTTTCAGTTCGTTAAAACGTTGATCTATCTTGAACAACATGCTTATTACATGCCAATCCTATCGGTAACCTACTGAATTCACCATGATACTTAGATTCCGTTCCTTAAAATATTGCTATATATTGAAATGCACACTCATAGAAGCATGTCCCATTGGGAACTCTCTGAAATCGTCTAGAAATTTTGACTCCATTCGTGAAAATTTTTCTATCTCCCGAACAGACGACTTATTACTACTGCGGCCTATTGGGAAGTAACGGAATTCACCATGTTACTCAGATTCAGCTCACCAAATTTTGATAAAACTTTAAAAGTACACATATTACAAGAGCAGGCTACTGGGAAGTAACTGAATTCACAAAGAAATAGTGGTTCAGTTCGTTAAAACGTGGCTCTATCTTGAATAACAAGCTTATTACATGCAAATCCTATTGGGAACCTACTGAATTCACAATGATACTTAGATTTTGTTCCTAAAATGTTGCTATATATGGAAAAGCTCACTCATACAATCATGTCCCATTGGGAACTCGCTGAATTCGCATAGAAATTTTGATTCCATTGTTGAAAATTTTTTGATATCCCGAACACTCCACTTACTACGACTGCGGACTTTTGGGAACCTACCGAATCACCAATTTACTGAGATTCGGCTGAACAAATTTTGATAAATCTTTAAAAGTACACATATTACAAGAGCCTGCTACTGGGAACTAACTGAATTCACAAAGAAACAGTGTTTCAGTTCGTTAATACGTTGCTCTATCTTGAATAACAAGCTTATCACATGCGAATCCTATTGGGAACCTACTGAATTCACCATGATACTAGATTCCGTTCTTTAAAATGTTGCTATATATTGAAATGCACACTCATAGAAGCATGTCCCATTGGGAAATCTCTGAAATCGTCTAGAAATTTTGACTCCATTCGTGAAAATTTTTCTATATCCCGAACAGACCACTTATTACTTCTGTGTCCTATTGGGAACTAACTGAATTCAACAAGTTACTGAGATTTGGCACACCAAATTTTGATAAATCTTTAATAGTACACATATTACTAGAGCCTTCTACTGGGAACTCACTGAATTCACAAAGAAACAGGGTTTCAGTTCGTTAAAACGTTGCTCTATATTGAATAACAAGCTTATTACATGCGAATCCTATTGGGAACCTACTGAATTCACCATGTTACTTAGATTCTGTTCCTAAAATGTTGCTATATATTGAAAAGCTCACTCATACAATCATGTCCTATTGGGAACTCACTGAATTCGCATAGAAATTTTGATTCCATTCTTGAAAATTTTTTGATATCCCGAACACTCCACTTACTACGACTGCGGACTTTTGGGAACCTACCGAATTCACCAATTTACTGAGATTCGGCTGACCAAATTTTGATAAATCTTTAAAAGTACACATATTACAAGAGCCTGCTACTGGGAACTCACTGAATTCACAAAGAAACGGTGTTTCATTTCGTTAAAACTTTGCTCTACCTTGAACAACATGCTTATTACATGTGAATCCTATTGGGAACCTACTGAATTCAGCATGATACTAGATTCCGTTCTTTAAAATGTTGCTATATATTGAAATGCACACTCATATAAGCATGTCCCATTGGGAACTCTCTGAAATCGTCTAGAAATTTTGACTCCATTGGTGAAAATTTTTCTATATCCCGAACAGACCATTTATTACTACGGTGCCCTATTGGGAACTAACCGAATTCAACAAGTTACTGAGATTCGGCACACCAAATTTTGATAAATCTTTAAAAGTACACATATTACAAGAGCCTGCTACTGGGAACTCACTGAATTCACAAAGAAACAGGGTTTCAGTTCGTTAAAACGTTACTCTATTTGGAATAACAAGCTTATTACATGCGAATCTATTTGGAACCTACTGAATTCACCATGATACTTAGATTCCGTTCCTTGAAATTTTGCTATATTTTAAAAAGCACACTCATACAAGTATGTCCCATTGGGAACTGACTGAATTCGCCAAGAAATTTTGATTCCATTCGTAAAAATTTTTCTATACCCCGAAGAGTCCAATTATTACTACTGCGGCCTATTTGGAACTAACCGAATTCACCATGTTACTGAGATTCTGCACATCAAATTTTGATAAATCTTTAAAACTACACATATTACAAGAGCCTGCTACTGGGAATTCACTGAATTCACAAAGAACCAGTGTTTCAGTTCGTTAAAACTTTGCTCTATCTTGAACAACATGCTTATTATATGCGAATCCTATTGGGAACCTACTGAATTCACCATGATACTTAGATTCCGTTCCTTAAAATGTTGCTAATACGGAAAAGCACACTCATACAAGCATGTCCCATTGCGAACTCACTGAATTCGCCTAGATATTTTGATTCCATTCGTTAAAATTTTTCTATACCCCAAACAGTCCTCTAATTACTACTGCGGCCTATTTGGAACTAACCGAATTCACCATGTTACTCAGATTCGGCTCACCAAATTTTGATAAATCTTTAAAAGTACACATATTACAAGAGCCTGCTACTAGCAACTAACTGAATTCAAATAGAAACAGTGTTTCAGTTCGTTAAAACGTTGCTCTATCTTGAATAACAAGGTTATTCCAAGCAAATCCTATTGGGAACATACTGAATTCACCATGATACTTAGATTCTGTTCCTAAAAAGTTACTATATATTGGAAAGCTCACTAATACAATCATGTCCCATTGGAAACTCACTGAATTCGTCTAGAAATTTTGATTACATTCGTGAAAATTTTTCTATATCCCGAACACTCCACTTATTACTACGGCCGCCTATTGGGAACTAACCGAATTCACCAATTTACTGAGATTCGGCTCACCAAATTTTGATCAATATTTAAAAGTACACATATCACTAGAGCCTGCTACTGGGAACTCACTGAATTCACAAAGAAACAGTGTTTCAGTTCGTTAAAACGTTGCTCTATCTTGAACAACAAGCTTTTTACATGCGAATCCTATTGGGAACCTACTGAATTCACCATGATACTTAGATTGTGTTCCTAAAATGTTGCTATATATTGAAATGCACACTCATAGAAGCACGTCCCATTGGGAACTCTCTGAAATCGTCTAGATATTTTGACTCCATTCGTGAAAATTTTTCTATATCCAGAATAGACCACTTATTACTTCTGTGGCCTATTGGGAACTAACCGAATTCAACAAGTTACTGAGATTCGGCACACCAAATTTTGATAAATCTTTAAAAGTACACATATCACAAAGCCTGCTACTGGGAACTCACTGAATTCACAAAGAAACAGTGTTTCAGTTCGTTAAAACGTTGTTCTATCTTGAACAACATGCTTATTACATGCGAATCCTATTGGGAACATACCATAATACCTAGAGTCTGTTCCTAAAATGTTGCTATATATTGAAAAGCTCACTCATACAATCATGTCCCACTGGGAACTCACTGAATTCGTCTAGAAATTTTGATTCGATTCGTGAAAATTTTTCTATATCCCGAACACTCCACTTATTACTACTGCGGCCTATTGGGAAGTAACCGAATTCACCAATTTACTGAGATTCGGCTCACCAAATTTTGATAAATCTTTAAAAGTACACATATCACAAGAGCCTGCTACTGGGAACTCACTGAATTCACAAAGAAACAGTGTTTCAGTTCGTTAAAACTTTGCTCCATCTTGAACAACATGCTTATTACATGCCAATACTATTGGGAACCTACTGAATTGACAATGATACTTAGATTCTGTTCCTAAAATGTTGCTATATATTGAAAAGCTCACTCATACAATCATGTCCAATTGGGAACTCACTGAATTCGCCTAGAAATTTGGATTCCATTCGTGAAAATTTTTTGATATCCCAAACACTCCACTTACTACGACTGCGGACTTTTGGGAACTAACCGAATTCACCAATTTACTGAGATTCGGCTGACCAAATTTTGATAAATCTTTAAAAGTACACATATTACAAGAGCCTGCTACTGGGAACTCACTGAATTCACAAAGAAACGGTGTTTCAGTTCGTTAAAACTTTGCTCTATCTTGAACAACATGCTTATTACATGCGAATCCTATTGGGAACCTATTGAATTCACCATGATACTAGATTCCATTCTTTAAAATGTTGCTATATAGTGAAATGCACACTCACAGAAGCATGTCCCATTGGGAACTCTCTGAAAACGTCTAGAAATTTTGACTCCATTCGTGAAAATTTTTCTATATCCGGAACAGACCACTTATTACTTCTGTGGCCTATGGGGAACTAACCGAATTCAAAAAGTTACTGAGATTCGGCACACCAAATTTTGATAAATCTTTAAAAGTACACATATTAAAAGAGCCTGCTACTGGGAAATAACTGAATTCACAAAGAAACAGGGTTTCACTTCGTTAAAACGTTGCTCTATCTTGAATAACAAGCTTATTACATGCGAATCCTATTGGGAACCTACTGAATTCACCAAGATACTTAGATTCCGTTCCTTAAAATTTTGCTATATATTGAAAAGCACACTCATACAAGTATGTCCCATTGGGAACTGACTGAATTCGCCAAGAAATTTTGATTCCATTCATAAAAATTTTTCTATACCCCGAAGAGTCCAATTATTACTACTGCGGCCTATTTGGAATTAACCGAAATCACCATGTTACTGAGATTCTGCACACCAAATTTTGATAAATCATTAAAAGTACACATATTACAAGAGCCTGCTACTGGGAACTCACTGAATTCACAAAGAACCAGTGTTTCAGTTCGTTAAAACTTTGCTCTATCTTGAAAAACATGCTTATTATATGCGAATCCTATTGGGAACCTACTGAATTCACCATGATACTTAGATTCCGTTCCTTAAAATGTTCCTAATACGGAAAAGCACACTCATACAAGCATGTCCCATTGCGAACTCACTGAATTCGCCTAGAAATTTTGATTCCATTCGTGAAAATTTTTCTATACCCCAAACAGTCCTCTAATTACTACTGCGGCCTATTTGGAACTAACTAAATTCACCATGTTACTCAGATTCGGCTCACCAAATTTTGATAAATCTTTAAAAGTACACATATTACAAGAGCCTGCTACTAGCAACTAACTGATTTCAAATAGAAACAGTGTTTCAGTTCGTTAAAACCTTGCTCTATCTTAAATAACAAGTTATTACATGCAAATCCTATTGGGAACCTACTGAATTCACCATGATACTTAGATTCTGTTCCCAAAATGTTGCTATATATTGAAAAGCTCACTCATACAATCATGTCCCATTGGAAACTCACTGAATTCTTCTAGAAATTTTGATTCCATTCGTCAAAATTTTTCTATATCCCGAACACTCCACTTATTACTACTGCGGCCTATTGGGAACTAACCGAATTCACCAATTTACTGAGATTTGACTCACCAAATTTTGATAAATCTTTAAAAGTACACATATCACAAGAGCCTGCTACTGGGAACTCACTGAATTCACAAAGAAACAGTGTTTCAGTTCATTAAAACGTTGCTCTATCTTGAACAACATGCTTATTACATGCGAATCCTATTGGGAACCTACTGAATTCACCATAATACTTAGATTGTGTTCCTAAAATGTTGCTATATATTGAAAAGCTCACTCATACAATCATGTCCAATTGGGAACTCACTGAATTCGCCTAGAAATTTTGATTCCATTCGTGAAAATTTTTCGATATCCCGAACACTCCTCTTACTACGACTGCGGACTTTTGGGAACTAACCGAATTCACCAATTTCCTGAGATTCGGCTCAGCAAATTTCGATAAATCTTTAAAAGTACACATATTACAAGAGCCTGCTACTGGGAACTCACTGAATTCACAAAGAAACGGTGTTTCAGTTCGTTAAAACATTGATCTATCTTGAACAACATGCTTATTACATGCGAATCCTATTGGGAACCTACTGAAATCACCATGATACTAGATTCCGTTTTGTAAAATGTTGCTATACATTGAAATGCACACTCATAGAAGCATGTCCCATTGGGAACTCACTGAATTCGCCTAGAAATTTTGATTCCATTCGTTATAATTTTTTATACCCCGAACAGTCCCCTAATTACTACTGCGGCCTATTTGGAACTAACCGAATTCACCATGTTACTCAGATTCGGCTCACCAAATTTTGATAAATCTTTAAAAGTACACATATTACAAGAGCCTGCTACTGGGAAATAACTGAATTCACAAACAAACAGTGCTTCAGTTCGTTAAAACGTTCCTCTATCTTGAATAACAAGCTTATTACATGTGAATCCTATAGGGAACCTACTGAATTCACCATGATACTTATATTCCGTTCTTTAAAATGTTGCTAATACGGAAAAGCACACTCATACAAGCATGTCCCATTGCGAACTCACTGAATTCGCCTAGAAATTTTGATTCCATTCGTTAAAATTTTTCTATACCCCGAACAGTCCCCTAATTACAACTGCGGCCTATTTGGAACTAACCCAATTCACCATGTTACTCAGATTCGCTCACCAAATTTTGATAAATCTTTAAAAGTACACATATTACAGGAGCCTGCTACTGGGAAATAACTGAATTCACAAAGAAACAGTGTTTCAGTTCGTTAATATGTTGCTCTATCTTGAATAACAAGCTTATTACATGCGAATCCTACTGGGAACCTACTGAATTCAACATGATACTTAGATTCTGTTCCTAAAATGTTGCTATATATTGAAAAGCTCACTCATACAATCATGTCGCATTGGGAACTCACTGAATTCGCCTAGAAATTTTGATTCCATTCGTGAAAATTTTTTGATATCCCGAACACTCCACTTATTACTACTGCGGCCTATTTGGAACTAACCGAATTCACCAATTTACTGAGATTCGGCTCACCAATTTTGATAAATCTTTAAAAGTACACATATAACAAGAGCCTGCTACTGGGAAATCACTGAATTCACAAAGAAACGGTGTTTCAGTTCGTTAAAACCTTGCTCTATCTTGAACAACAAGCTTATTACATGCGAATCCTATTGGGAACCTACTGAATTCACCATAATACCTAGATTCTGTTCCTAAAATGTTGCTATATATTGAAAAGCTCACTCAAACAATCATATCCCTCAGGGAACACACTGAATTCGTCTAGAAATTTTGATTCCATTCGTGAAAATTTTTTGATATCCCGAACACTCCACTTATTACTACTGCGGCCTATTGGGAAGTAACCGAATTCACCAATTTACTGAGATTCGGCTCACCAAATTTTGATAAATCTTTAAAATACACATATTACAAGAGCCTGCTACTGGGAAATCACTGAATTCACAAAGAAACCGTGTTTCAGTTCGTTAATATGTTGCTCTTTCTTGAACAACATGCTTATTACATGCGAATCCTATTGGGAACCTACTGAATTCAATATGATACTTAGATTCCGTTCCTTAAAATTTTGCTATATATTGAAAAGCACACTCATACAAGTATGTCCCATTGGGAACTGACTGAATTCGACAAGAAATTTTGATTCCATTCGTAAAAATTTTTATATACCCAGAAGAGTCCAATTATTACTACTGCGGCCTATTTGGAACTAACCGAATTCACCATGTTACTGAGATTCTGCACATCAAATTTTGATAAATCTTTAAAACTACACATATTACTAGAGCCTGCTACTGGGAACTCACTGAATTCACAAAGAAACGGTGTTTCAGTTCGTTAAAACGTTGATCTATCTTGAACAACATGCTTATTACATGCGAATCCTATTGGTAACCTACTGAATTCACCATGATACTAAATTCTGTTCTTTAAAATGTTGCTATATATTGAAATGCACACTAATAGAAGCATGTCCCATTGGGAACTCTCTGAAATCGTCTATAAATTTTGACTCAATTCGTGAATATTTTTCTATCTCCCGAACAGACCACTTATTACTACTGCGGCCTATTGGGAACTAACGGAATTCACCATGTTACTCAGATTAAGCTCACCAAATTTTGATAAAACTTTAAAAGTACACATATTACAAGAGCAGGCTACTGGGAAGTAACTGAATTCACAAAGAAATAGTGTTTCAGTTCGTTAAAACGTTGCTCTATCTTGAATAACAAGCTTATTACACGCAAATCCTATTGGGAACCTACTGAATTCACCATGATACTTAGATTCTGTTCCTAAAATGTTGCTATATATGGAAAAGCTCACTCATACAATCATGTCCCATTGGGAACTCACTGAATTCGCCTAGAAATTTTGATTCCATTCGTGAAAATTTTTCTATATCCCGAACACTCCACTTATTACTACTGCGGCCTATTGGGAACTAACCGAATTCACCAAGTTACTGAGATTCGACTCACCAAATTTTGATAAATCTTTAAAAGTACACATATCACAAGAGCCTGCTACTGGGAACTCACTGAATTCACAAAGAAACAGTGCTTCAGTTCGTTAATACGTTGCTCTATCTTGAATAACAAGCTTATTACATGCGAATCCTATTGGGAACCTACTGAATTCACCATGATACTAGATTCCGTTCTTTAAAATGTTGCTATATATTGAAATGCACATTCATAGAAGCATGTCCCATAGGGAAATCTCTGAAACCGTCTAGAAATTTTGACTCCATTCGTGAAAATTTTTCTATATCCCGAACAGACCACTTATTACTTCTGTGGCCTATTGGGAACTAACCGAATTCAACATGTTACTGATTCAGCACACCAAATTTTGATAAATCTTTAATAGTACACATATTACTAGAGCCTGCTACTGGGAATTCACTGAATTCACAAAGAAACGGTGTTTCAGTTCATTAAAATGTTGCTCTTTCTTGAACAACCTGCTTATTACATGCGAATCCTATTGGGAACCTACTGAATTCACCATGATACTTAGATTCCGTTCCTTAAAATTTTGCTATATATTGAAAAGCTCACTCATACAAGTATGTCCCATTGCGAACTGACTGAATTCGCCAAGAAATTTTGATTCCATTCGTAAAAATTTTTCTATACCCCGAAGAGTCCAATTATTACTACTGCGGCCTATTTGGAACTAACCGAATTCAACATGTTACTGAGATTCGGCACACCAAATTTTGATAAATCTTTAAAACTACACATATTACAAGAGCCTGCTACTGGGAACTCACTGAATTCACAAAGAAACGGTGTTTCAGTTCGTTAAAACGTTGCTCTATCTTGAACAACATGCTTATTACATGCCAATCCTATCGGTAACCTACTGAATTCACCATGATACTTAGATTCCGTTCCTTAAAATATTGCTATATATTGAAATGCACACTCATAGAAGCATGTCCCATTGGGAACTCTCTGAAATCGTATAGAAATTTTGACTCCATTCGTGAAAATTTTTCTATCTCCCGAACAGACCACTTATTACTACTGCGGCCTATTGGGAAGTAACGGAATTCACCATGTTACACAGATTCAGCTCACCAAATTTTGATAAAACTTTAAAAGTACACATATTACAAGAGCAGGCTACTGGGAAGTAACTGAATTCACAAAGAAATAGTGTTTCAGTTCGTTAAAACGTGGCTCTATCTTGAATAACAAGCTTATTACATGCAAATCCTATTGGGAACCTACTGAATTCACAATGATACTTAGATTCTGTTCCTAAAATGTTGCTATATATGGAAAAGCTCACTCATACAATCATGTCCCATTGGGAACTCGCTGAATTCGCATAGAAATGTTGATTCCATTGTTGAAAATTTTTTGATATCCCGAACACTCCACTTACTACGACTGCGGACTTTTGGGAACCTACCGAATCACCAATTTACTGAGATTCGGCTGACCAAATTTTGATAAATCTTTAAAAGTACACATATTACAAGAGCCTGCTACTGGGAACTAACTGAATTCACAAAGAAACAGTGTTTCAGTTCGTTAATACGTTGCTCTATCTTGAAAAACAAGCTTATCACATGCGAATCCTATTGGGAACCTACTGAATTCACCATGATACTAGATTCCGTTCTTTAAAATGTTGCTATATATTGAAATGCACATTCATAGAAGCATGTCCCATAGGGAAATCTCTGAAATCGTCTAGAAATTTTGACTCCATTCGTGAAAATTTTTCTATATCCCGAACAGACCACTTATTACTTCTGTGGCCTATTGGGAACTAACCGAATTCAACATGTTACTGATTCAGCACACCAAATTTTGATAAATCTTTAATAGTACACATATTACTAGAGCCTGCTACTGGGAACTCACTGAATTCACAAAGAAACGGTGTTTCAGTTCATTAAAATGTTGCTCTTTCTTGAAAAACATGCTTATTACATGCGAATCCTATTGGGAACCTACTGAATTCACCATGATACTTAGATTCCGTTCCTTAAAATTTTGCTATATATTGAAAAGCTCACTCATACAAGTATGTCCCATTGCGAACTGACTGAATTCGCCAAGAAATTTTGATTCCATTCGTAAAAATTTTTCTATACCCCGAAGAGTCCAATTATTACTACTGCGGCCTATTTGGAACTAACCGAATTCAATATGTTACTGAGATTCGGCACACCAAATTTTGATAAATCTTTAAAACTACACATATTACAAGAGCCTGCTACTGGGAACTCACTGAATTCACAAAGAAACGGTGTTTCAGTTCGTTAAAACGTTGATCTATCTTGAACAACATGCTTATTACATGCCAATCCTATCGGTAACCTACTGAATTCACCATGATACTTAGATTCCGTTCCTTAAAATATTGCTATATATTGAAATGCACACTCATAGAAGCATGTCCCATTGGGAACTCTCTGAAATCGTATAGAAATTTTGACTCCATTCGTGAAAATTTTTCTATCTCCCGAACAGACCACTTATTACTACTGCGGCCTATTGGGAAGTAACGGAATTCACCATGTTACTCAGATTCAGCTCACCAAATTTTGATAAAACTTTAAAAGTACACATATTAAAGAGCAGGCTACTGGGAAGTAACTGAATTCACAAAGAAATAGTGGTTCAGTTCGTTAAAACGTGGCTCTATCTTGAATAACAAGCTTATTACATGCAAATCCTATTGGGAACCTACTGAATTCACAATGATACTTAGATTCTGTTCCTAAAATGTTGCTATATATGGAAAAGCTCACTCATACAATCATGTCCCATTGGGAACTCGCTGAATTCGCATAGAAATTTTGATTCCATTGTTGAAAATTTTTTGATATCCCGAACACTCCACTTACTACGACTGCGGACTTTTGGGAACCTACCGAATCACCAATTTACTGAGATTCGGCTGACCAAATTTTGATAAATCTTTAAAAGTACACATATTACAAGAGCCTGCTACTGGGAACTAACTGAATTCACAAAGAAACAGTGTTTCAGTTCGTTAATACGTTGCTCTATCTTGAAAAACAAGCTTATCACATGCGAATCCTATTGGGAACCTACTGAATTCACCATGATACTAGATTCCGTTCTTTAAAATGTTGCTATATATTGAAATGCACATTCATAGAAGCATGTCCCATAGGGAAATCTCTGAAATCGTCTAGAAATTTTGACTCCATTCGTGAAAATTTTTCTATATCCCGAACAGACCACTTATTACTTCTGTGGCCTATTGGGAACTAACCGAATTCAACATGTTACTGATTCAGCACACCAAATTTTGATAAATCTTTAATAGTACACATATTACTAGAGCCTGCTACTGGGAACTCACTGAATTCACAAAGAAACGGTGTTTCAGTTCATTAAAATGTTGCTCTTTCTTGAAAAACATGCTTATTACATGCGAATCCTATTGGGAACCTACTGAATTCACCATGATACTTAGATTCCGTTCCTTAAAATTTTGCTATATATTGAAAAGCTCACTCATACAAGTATGTCCCATTGCGAACTGACTGAATTCGCCAAGAAATTTTGATTCCATTCGTAAAAATTTTTCTATACCCCGAAGAGTCCAATTATTACTACTGCGGCCTATTTGGAACTAACCGAATTCAATATGTTACTGAGATTCGGCACACCAAATTTTGATAAATCTTTAAAACTACACATATTACAAGAGCCTGCTACTGGGAACTCACTGAATTCACAAAGAAACGGTGTTTCAGTTCGTTAAAACGTTGATCTATCTTGAACAACATGCTTATTACATGCCAATCCTATCGGTAACCTACTGAATTCACCATGATACTTAGATTCCGTTCCTTAAAATATTGCTATATATTGAAATGCACACTCATAGAAGCATGTCCCATTGGGAACTCTCTGAAATCGTATAGAAATTTTGACTCCATTCGTGAAAATTTTTCTATCTCCCGAACAGACCACTTATTACTACTGCGGCCTATTGGGAAGTAACGGAATTCACCATGTTACTCAGATTCAGCTCACCAAATTTTGATAAAACTTTAAAAGTACACATATTAAAGAGCAGGCTACTGGGAAGTAACTGAATTCACAAAGAAATAGTGGTTCAGTTCGTTAAAACGTGGCTCTATCTTGAATAACAAGCTTATTACATGCAAATCCTATTGGGAACCTACTGAATTCACAATGATACTTAGATTCTGTTCCTAAAATGTTGCTATATATGGAAAAGCTCACTCATACAATCATGTCCCATTGGGAACTCGCTGAATTCGCATAGAAATTTTGATTCCATTGTTGAAAATTTTTTGATATCCCGAACACTCCACTTACTACGACTGCGGACTTTTGGGAACCTACCGAATCACCAATTTACTGAGATTCGGCTGACCAAATTTTGATAAATCTTTAAAAGTACACATATTACAAGAGCCTGCTACTGGGAACTAACTGAATTCACAAAGAAACAGTGTTTCAGTTCGTTAATACGTTGCTCTATCTTGAATAACAAGCTTATCACATGCGAATCCTATTGGGAACCTACTGAATTCACCATGATACTAGATTCCGTTCTTTAAAATGTTGCTATATATTGAAATGCACACTCATAGAAGCATGTCCCATTGGGAAATCTCTGAAATCGTCTAGAAATTTTGACTCCATTCGTGAAAATTTTTCTATATCCCGAACAGACCACTTATTACTTCTGTGTCCTATTGGGAACTAACCGAATTCAACAAGTTACTGAGATTTGGCACACCAAATTTTGATAAATCTTTAATAGTACACATATTACTAGAGCCTTCTACTGGGAACTCACTGAATTCCCAAAGAAACAGGGTTTCAGTTCGTTAAAACGTTGCTCTATTTTGAATAACAAGCTTATTACATGCGAATCCTATTGGGAACCTACTGAATTCACCATGATACTTAGATTCCGTTCCTTAAAATTTTGCTATGTATTGAAAACCACACTCGTACAAGTATGTCCCATTGGAAACTGACGGAATTCGCCAAGAAATTTTGATTCCATTTGTAAAAATTTTTCTATACCCCGAAGAGTCCAATTATTACTACTGCGGCCTATTTGGAACTAACCGAATTCACCATGTTACTGAGATTCTGCACACCAAATTTTGATAAATCTTTAAAAGTACACATATTACAAGAGCCTGCTACTGGGAACTCACTGAATTCACAAAGAAACGGTGTTTCAGTTCGTTAAAACGTTGCTCTATCTTGAACAACATGCTTATTACATGCGAATCCTATTGGGAACCTACTGAATTAAGCATGATACTAGATTCCATTCTTTAAAATGTTGCTATATATTGAAATGCACACTCATAGAAGCATGTCCCATTGGGAACTCTCTGAAATCGTCTAGCAATTTTGACTCCATTCGTGAAAATTTTTCTATATCCCGAACAGACCATTTATTACTACTGTGCCCTATTGGGAACTAACCGAATTCAACAAGTTACTGAGATTCGGCACACCAAATTTTGATAAATCTTTAAAAGTACACATATTACAAGAGCCTGCTACTGGGAACTCACTGAATTCACAAAGAAACAGGGTTTCAGTTCGTTAAAACGTTGCTCTATCTTGAATAACAAGCTTATTATATGCGAATCCTATTGGGAACCTACTGAATTCACCATGATACTTAGATTCCTTTCCTTAAAATTTTGCTATATATTAAAAAGCACACTCATACAAGTATGTCCCATTGGAACTGACTGAATTCGCCAAGAAATTTTGATTCCATTCGTAAAAATTTTTCTATACCCCGAAGAGTCCAATTATTACTACTGCGGCCTATTGGGAAGTAACCGAATTCACCAATTTACTGAGATTCGGCTCACCAAATTTTGATAAATCTTTAAAAGTACACATATCACAAGAGCCTGCTACTGGGAACTCACTGAATTCACAAAGAAACAGTGTTTCAGTTCGTTAAAACTTTGCTCCATCTTGAACAACATGCTTATTACATGCCAATACTATTGGGAACCTACTGAATTCACAATGATACTTAGATTCTGTTCCTAAAATGTTGCTATATATTGAAAAGCTCACTCATACAATCATGTCCAATTGGGAACTCACTGAATTCGCCTAGAAATTTTGATTCCATTCGTGAAAATTTTTTGATATCCCGAACACTCCACTTACTACCACTGCGGACTTTTGGGAAATAACCGAATTCACCATGTTACTGAGATTCTGCACACCAAATTTTGATAAATCTTTAAAAGTACACATATTACAAGAGCCTGCTACCGGGAACTCACTGAATTCACAAAGAAACGGTGTTTCAGTTCGTTAAAACGTTGCTCTATCTTGAACAACATGCTTATTACATGCGAATCCTATTGGGAACCTACTGAATTCAGCATGATACTAGATTCCATTCTTTAAAATGTTGCTATATATTGAAATGCACACTCATAGAAGCATGTCCCATTGGGAACTCTCTGAAATCGTCTAGCAATTTTGACTCCATTCGTGAAAATTTTTCTATATCCCGAACAGACCATTTATTACTACTGTGCCCTATTGGGAACTAACCGAATTCAACAAGTTACTGAGATTCGGCACACCAAATTTTGATAAATCTTTAAAAGTACACATATTACAAGAGCCTGCTACTGGGAACTCACTGAATTCACAAAGAAACAGGGTTTCAGTTCGTTAAAACGTTGCTCTATCTTGAATAACAAGCTTATTACATGCGAATCCTATTGGGAACCTACTGAATTCACCATGATACTTAGATTCCTTTCCTTAAAATTTTGCTATATATTAAAAAGCACACTCATACAAGTATGTCCCATTGGAACTGACTGAATTCGCCAAGAAATTTTGATTCCATTCGTAAAAATTTTTCTATACCCCGAAGAGTCCAATTATTACTACTGCGGCCTATTTGGAACTAACCGAATTCACCATGTTACTGAGATTCTGCCCACCAAATTTTGATTAATCTTTAAAAGTACACATATTACAAGAGCCTGCTACTGGGCACTCACTGAATTCACAAAGAACCAGTGTTTCAGTTCGTTAAAACTTTGCTCTATCTTGAACAACATGCTTATTACATGCGAATCCTATTGGGAACCTACTGAATTCACCATGATACTTAGATTCCGTTCCTTAAAATGTTGCTAATACGGAAAAGCAGACTCATACAAGCATGTCCCATTGGGAACTCTCTGAAATCGTCTAGAAATTTTAACTCCATTCGTGAAAATTTTTTGATATCCCGAACACTCCACTTATTACTACGGCGGCCTATTGGGAAAACCGAATTCACCAATTTACTGAGATTTGGCTCACCAAATTTTGATCAATATTTAAAAGTACACATATCACTAGAGCCTGCTACTGGGAACTCACTGAATTCACAAAGAAACAGTGTTTCAGTTCGTTAAAACGTTGCTCTATCTTCAACAACAAGCTTTTTACATGCGAATCCTATTGGGAACCTACTGAATTCACAATGATACTTAGATTCCGTTCCTTAAAATGTTGCTAACACGGAAATGCAAACTCATACAAGCATGTCCCATTGCGAACTCACTGAATTCGCCTAGAAATTTTGATTCCATTCGTTAAAATTTTTCTATACCCCGAACAGTCCCCTAATTACTACTGCGGCCTATTTGGAACTAACCGAATTCACCATGTTACTCAGATTCGGCTCACCAAATTTTGATAAATCTTTAAAAGTACACATATTACAAGAGCCTGCTACTGGGAACTAACTGAATTCACATAGAAACAGTGTTTCAGTTCGTTAAAACGTTGCTCTATCTTGAATAACAAGCTTATCACATGCGAATCCTATTGGGAACCTACTGAATTCACCATGATACTAGATTCCGTTCTTTAAAATGTTGCTATATATTGAAATGCACACTCATAGAAGCATGTCCCATTGGGAAATCTGTGAAATCGTCTAGAAATTTTTACTCCATTCGTGAAAATTTTTCTATATCCCGAACAGACCACTTATTACTTCTGTGGCCTATTGGGAACTAACCGAATTCAACAAGTTACTGAGATTCGGCACACCAAATTTTGATAAATCTTTAAAAGTACACATATCACAAGAGCCTGCTACTGGGAACTCACTGAATTCACAAAGAAACAGTGTTTCAGTTCGTTAAAACTTTGCTCCATCTTGAACAACATACTTATTACATGCCAATACTATTGGGAACCTACTGGATTCACAATGATACTTAGACTCTGTTCCTAAAATGTTGCTATATATTGAAAAGCTCACTCATACAATCATGTCCAATTGGGAACTCACTGAATTCGCCTAGAAATTTTGATTCCATTCGTGAAAATTTTTTGATATCCCGAACACTCCACTTACTACGACTGCGGACTTTTGGGAACTAACCGAATTCACCAATTTACTGAGATTCGGCTGACCAAATTTTGATAAATCTTTAAAAGTACACATATTACAAGAGCCTGCTACTGGGAACTCACTGAATTCACAAAGAAACAGTGTTTCAGTTCGTTAAAACCTTGCTCTATCTTGAACAACAAGCTTATTACATGCGAATCCTATTGGGAACCTACTGAATTCACAATGATACTTAGATTCTGTTCCTAAAATGTTGCTATATATTGAAAAGCTCACTCATACAATCATGTCCCATTGGGAACTCGCTGAATTCGCATAGAAATTTTGATTCCATTCTTGAAAATTTTTTGATATCCCGAACACTCCACTTACTACGACTGCGGACTTTTGGGAACCTACCGAATCACCAATTTACTGAGATTCGGCTGACCAAATTTTGATAAATCTTTAAAAGTACACATATTACAAGAGCCTGCTACTGGGAACTCACTGAATTCACAAAGAAACGGTGTTTCAGTTCGTTAAAAAGTTGCTCTATTTGAACAACATGCTTATTACATGCGAATCCTATTGGGAATCTACTGAATTCACCATGATACTTAGATTGTGTTCCTAAAATGTTGCTATATATTGAAATGCACACTCATAGAAGCATGTCCCATTGGGAACTCTCTGAAATCGTCTAGATATTTTGACTCCATTCGTGAAAATTTTTCCATATCCAGAATAGACCACTTATTACTTCTGTGGCCTATTGGGAACTAATCGAATTCAACAAGTTACTGAGATTCGGCACACCATATTTTGATAAATCTTTAAAAGTACACATATCACAAGAGCCTGCTACTGGGAACTCACTGAATTCACAAAGAAACAGTGTTTCAGTTCGTTAAAACGTTGCTCTATCTTGAACAACAAGCTTATTACATGCGAATCCTATTGGGAACCTACTGAATTCACCATAATACCTAGAGTCTGTTCCTAAAATGTTGCTATATATTGAAAAGCTCACTCATACAATCATGTCCCATTGGGAACTCACTGAATTCGTCTAGAAATTTTGATTCGATTCGTGAAAATTTTTCTATATCCCGAACACTCCACTTATTACTACTGCGGCCTATTGGGAAGTAACCGAATTCACCAATTTACTGAGATTCGGCTCACCAAATTTTGATAAATCTTTAAAAGTACACATATCACAAGAGCCTGCTACTGGGAACTCACTGAATTCACAAAGAAACAGTGTTTCAGTTCGTTAAAACTTTGCTCCATCTTGAACAACATGCTTATTACATGCCAATACTATTGGGAACCTACTGAATTCACAATGATACTTAGATTCTGTTCCTAAAATGTTGCTATATATTGAAAAGCTCACTCATACAATCATGTCCAATTGGGAACTCACTGAATTCGCCTAGAAATTTTGATTCCATTCGTGAAAATTTTTTGATATCCCGAACACTCCACTTACTACCACTGCGGACTTTTGGGAAATAACCGAATTCACCATGTTACTGAGATTCTGCACACCAAATTTTGATAAATCTTTAAAAGTACACATATTACAAGAGCCTGCTACTGGGAACTCACTGAATTCACAAAGAAACGGTGTTTCAGTTCGTTAAAACGTTGCTCTATCTTGAACAACATGCTTATTACATGCGAATCCTATTGGGAACCTACTGAATTCAGCATGATACTAGATTCCATTCTTTAAAATGTTGCTATATATTGAAATGCACACTCATAGAAGCATGTCCCATTGGGAACTCTCTGAAATCGTCTAGCAATTTTGACTCCATTCGTGAAAATTTTTCTATATCCCGAACAGACCATTTATTACTACTGTGCCCTATTGGGAACTAACCGAATTCAACAAGTTACTGAGATTCGGCACACCAAATTTTGATAAATCTTTAAAAGTACACATATTACAAGAGCCTGCTACTGGGAACTCACTGAATTCACAAAGAAACAGGGTTTCAGTTCGTTAAAACGTTGCTCTATCTTGAATAACAAGCTTATTACATGCGAATCCTATTGGGAACCTACTGAATTCACCATGATACTTAGATTCCTTTCCTTAAAATTTTGCTATATATTAAAAAGCACACTCATACAAGTATGTCCCATTGGAACTGACTGAATTCGCCAAGAAATTTTGATTCCATTCGTAAAAATTTTTCTATACCCCGAAGAGTCCAATTATTACTACTGCGGCCTATTTGGAACTAACCGAATTCACCATGTTACTGAGATTCTGCCCACCAAATTTTGATTAATCTTTAAAAGTACACATATTACAAGAGCCTGCTACTGGGCACTCACTGAATTCACAAAGAACCAGTGTTTCAGTTCGTTAAAACTTTGCTCTATCTTGAACAACATGCTTATTACATGCGAATCCTATTGGGAACCTACTGAATTCACCATGATACTTAGATTCCGTTCCTTAAAATGTTGCTAATACGGAAAAGCAGACTCATACAAGCATGTCCCATTGGGAACTCTCTGAAATCGTCTAGAAATTTTAACTCCATTCGTGAAAATTTTTTGATATCCCGAACACTCCACTTATTACTACGGCGGCCTATTGGGAACTAACCGAATTCACCAATTTACTGAGATTTGGCTCACCAAATTTTGATCAATATTTAAAAGTACACATATCACTAGAGCCTGCTACTGGGAACTCACTGAATTCACAAAGAAACAGTGTTTCAGTTCGTTAAAACGTTGCTCTATCTTCAACAACAAGCTTTTTACATGTGAATCCTATTGGGAACCTACTGAATTCACAATGATACTTAGATTCCGTTCCTTAAAATGTTGCTAACACGGAAATGCAAACTCATACAAGCATGTCCCATTGCGAACTCACTGAATTCGCCTAGAAATTTTGATTCCATTCGTTAAAATTTTTCTATACCCGAACAGTCCCCTAATTACTACTGCGGCCTATTTGGAACTAACCGAATTCACCATGTTACTCAGATTCGGCTCACCAAATTTTGATAAATCTTTAAAAGTACACATATTACAAGAGCCTGCTACTGGGAACTAACTGAATTCACATAGAAACAGTGTTTCAGTTCGTTAAAACGTTGCTCTATCTTGAATAACAAGCTTATCACATGCGAATCCTATTGGGAACCTACTGAATTCACCATGATACTAGATTCCGTTCTTTAAAATGTTGCTATATATTGAAATGCACACTCATAGAAGCATGTCCCATTGGGAAATCTGTGAAATCGTCTAGAAATTTTTACTCCATTCGTGAAAATTTTTCTATATCCCGAACAGACCACTTATTACTTCTGTGGCCTATTGGGAACTAACCGAATTCAACAAGTTACTGAGATTCGGCACACCAAATTTTGATAAATCTTTAAAAGTACACATATCACAAGAGCCTGCTACTGGGAACTCACTGAATTCACAAAGAAACAGTGTTTCAGTTCGTTAAAACTTTGCTCCATCTTGAACAACATACTTATTACATGCCAATACTATTGGGAACCTACTGGATTCACAATGATACTTAGACTCTGTTCCTAAAATGTTGCTATATATTGAAAAGCTCACTCATACAATCATGTCCAATTGGGAACTCACTGAATTCGCCTAGAAATTTTGATTCCATTCGTGAAAATTTTTTGATATCCCGAACACTCCACTTACTACGACTGCGGACTTTTGGGAACTAACCGAATTCACCAATTTACTGAGATTCGGCTGACCAAATTTTGATAAATCTTTAAAAGTACACATATTACAAGAGCCTGCTACTGGGAACTCACTGAATTCACAAAGAAACAGTGTTTCAGTTCGTTAAAACCTTGCTCTATCTTGAACAACAAGCTTATTACATGCGAATCCTATTGGGAACCTACTGAATTCACAATGATACTTAGATTCTGTTCCTAAAATGTTGCTATATATTGAAAAGCTCACTCATACAATCATGTCCCATTGGGAACTCGCTGAATTCGCATAGAAATTTTGATTCCATTCTTGAAAATTTTTTGATATCCCGAACACTCCACTTACTACGACTGCGGACTTTTGGGAACCTACCGAATCACCAATTTACTGAGATTCGGCTGACCAAATTTTGATAAATCTTTAAAAGTACACATATTACAAGAGCCTGCTACTGGGAACTCACTGAATTCACAAAGAAACGGTGTTTCAGTTCGTTAAAAAGTTGCTCTATTTGAACAACATGCTTATTACATGCGAATCCTATTGGGAATCTACTGAATTCACCATGATACTTAGATTGTGTTCCTAAAATGTTGCTATATATTGAAATGCACACTCATAGAAGCATGTCCCATTGGGAACTCTCTGAAATCGTCTAGATATTTTGACTCCATTCGTGAAAATTTTTCCATATCCAGAATAGACCACTTATTACTTCTGTGGCCTATTGGGAACTAATCGAATTCAACAAGTTACTGAGATTCGGCACACCATATTTTGATAAATCTTTAAAAGTACACATATCACAAGAGCCTGCTACTGGGAACTCACTGAATTCACAAAGAAACAGTGTTTCAGTTCGTTAAAACGTTGCTCTATCTTGAACAACAAGCTTATTACATGCGAATCCTATTGGGAACCTACTGAATTCACCATAATACCTAGAGTCTGTTCCTAAAATGTTGCTATATATTGAAAAGCTCACTCATACAATCATGTCCCATTGGGAACTCACTGAATTCGTCTAGAAATTTTGATTCGATTCGTGAAAATTTTTCTATATCCCGAACACTCCACTTATTACTACTGCGGCCTATTGGGAAGTAACCGAATTCACCAATTTACTGAGATTCGGCTCACCAAATTTTGATAAATCTTTAAAAGTACACATATCACAAGAGCCTGCTACTGGGAACTCACTGAATTCACAAAGAAACAGTGTTTCAGTTCGTTAAAACTTTGCTCCATCTTGAACAACATGCTTATTACATGCCAATACTATTGGGAACCTACTGAATTCACAATGATACTTAGATTCTGTTCCTAAAATGTTGCTATATATTGAAAAGCTCACTCATACAATCATGTCCAATTGGGAACTCACTGAATTCGCCTAGAAATTTTGATTCCATTCGTGAAAATTTTTTGATATCCCGAACACTCCACTTACTACCACTGCGGACTTTTGGGAAATAACCGAATTCACCATGTTACTGAGATTCTGCACACCAAATTTTGATAAATCTTTAAAAGTACACATATTACAAGAGCCTGCTACTGGGAACTCACTGAATTCACAAAGAAACGGTGTTTCAGTTCGTTAAAACGTTGCTCTATCTTGAACAACATGCTTATTACATGCGAATCCTATTGGGAACCTACTGAATTCAGCATGATACTAGATTCCATTCTTTAAAATGTTGCTATATATTGAAATGCACACTCATAGAAGCATGTCCCATTGGGAACTCTCTGAAATCGTCTAGCAATTTTGACTCCATTCGTGAAAATTTTTCTATATCCCGAACAGACCATTTATTACTACTGTGCCCTATTGGGAACTAACCGAATTCAACAAGTTACTGAGATTCGGCACACCAAATTTTGATAAATCTTTAAAAGTACACATATTACAAGAGCCTGCTACTGGGAACTCACTGAATTCACAAAGAAACAGGGTTTCAGTTCGTTAAAACGTTGCTCTATCTTGAATAACAAGCTTATTACATGCGAATCCTATTGGGAACCTACTGAATTCACCATGATACTTAGATTCCTTTCCTTAAAATTTTGCTATATATTAAAAAGCACACTCATACAAGTATGTCCCATTGGAACTGACTGAATTCGCCAAGAAATTTTGATTCCATTCGTAAAAATTTTTCTATACCCCGAAGAGTCCAATTATTACTACTGCGGCCTATTTGGAACTAACCGAATTCACCATGTTACTGAGATTCTGCCCACCAAATTTTGATTAATCTTTAAAAGTACACATATTACAAGAGCCTGCTACTGGGCACTCACTGAATTCACAAAGAACCAGTGTTTCAGTTCGTTAAAACTTTGCTCTATCTTGAACAACATGCTTATTACATGCGAATCCTATTGGGAACCTACTGAATTCACCATGATACTTAGATTCCGTTCCTTAAAATGTTGCTAATACGGAAAAGCAGACTCATACAAGCATGTCCCATTGGGAACTCTCTGAAATCGTCTAGAAATTTTAACTCCATTCGTGAAAATTTTTTGATATCCCGAACACTCCACTTATTACTACGGCGGCCTATTGGGAACTAACCGAATTCACCAATTTACTGAGATTTGGCTCACCAAATTTTGATCAATATTTAAAAGTACACATATCACTAGAGCCTGCTACTGGGAACTCACTGAATTCACAAAGAAACAGTGTTTCAGTTCGTTAAAACGTTGCTCTATCTTCAACAACAAGCTTTTTACATGCGAATCCTATTGGGAACCTACTGAATTCACAATGATACTTAGATTCCGTTCCTTAAAATGTTGCTAACACGGAAATGCAAACTCATACAAGCATGTCCCATTGCGAACTCACTGAATTCGCCTAGAAATTTTGATTCCATTCGTTAAAATTTTTCTATACCCCGAACAGTCCCCTAATTACTACTGCGGCCTATTTGGAACTAACCGAATTCACCATGTTACTCAGATTCGGCTCACCAAATTTTGATAAATCTTTAAAAGTACACATATTACAAGAGCCTGCTACTGGGAACTAACTGAATTCACATAGAAACAGTGTTTCAGTTCGTTAAAACGTTGCTCTATCTTGAATAACAAGCTTATCACATGCGAATCCTATTGGGAACCTACTGAATTCACCATGATACTAGATTCCGTTCTTTAAAATGTTGCTATATATTGAAATGCACACTCATAGAAGCATGTCCCATTGGGAAATCTGTGAAATCGTCTAGAAATTTTGACTCCATTCGTGAAAATTTTTCTATATCCCGAACAGACCACTTATTACTTCTGTGGCCTATTGGGAACTAACCGAATTCAACAAGTTACTGAGATTCGGCACACCAAATTTTGATAAATCTTTAAAAGTACACATATCACAAGAGCCTGCTACTGGGAACTCACTGAATTCACAAAGAAACAGTGTTTCAGTTCGTTAAAACTTTGCTCCATCTTGAACAACATACTTATTACATGCCAATACTATTGGGAACCTACTGGATTCACAATGATACTTAGACTCTGTTCCTAAAATGTTGCTATATATTGAAAAGCTCACTCATACAATCATGTCCAATTGGGAACTCACTGAATTCGCCTAGAAATTTTGATTCCATTCGTGAAAATTTTTTGATATCCCGAACACTCCACTTACTACGACTGCGGACTTTTGGGAACTAACCGAATTCACCAATTTACTGAGATTCGGCTGACCAAATTTTGATAAATCTTTAAAAGTACACATATTACAAGAGCCTGCTACTGGGAACTCACTGAATTCACAAAGAAACAGTGTTTCAGTTCGTTAAAACCTTGCTCTATCTTGAACAACAAGCTTATTACATGCGAATCCTATTGGGAACCTACTGAATTCACAATGATACTTAGATTCTGTTCCTAAAATGTTGCTATATATTGAAAAGCTCACTCATACAATCATGTCCCATTGGGAACTCGCTGAATTCGCATAGAAATTTTGATTCCATTCTTGAAAATTTTTTGATATCCCGAACACTCCACTTACTACGACTGCGGACTTTTGGGAACCTACCGAATCACCAATTTACTGAGATTCGGCTGACCAAATTTTGATAAATCTTTAAAAGTACACATATTACAAGAGCCTGCTACTGGGAACTCACTGAATTCACAAAGAAACGGTGTTTCAGTTCGTTAAAAAGTTGCTCTATTTGAACAACATGCTTATTACATGCGAATCCTATTGGGAATCTACTGAATTCACCATGATACTTAGATTGTGTTCCTAAAATGTTGCTATATATTGAAATGCACACTCATAGAAGCATGTCCCATTGGGAACTCTCTGAAATCGTCTAGATATTTTGACTCCATTCGTGAAAATTTTTCCATATCCAGAATAGACCACTTATTACTTCTGTGGCCTATTGGGAACTAATCGAATTCAACAAGTTACTGAGATTCGGCACACCATATTTTGATAAATCTTTAAAAGTACACATATCACAAGAGCCTGCTACTGGGAACTCACTGAATTCACAAAGAAACAGTGTTTCAGTTCGTTAAAACGTTGCTCTATCTTGAACAACAAGCTTATTACATGCGAATCCTATTGGGAACCTACTGAATTCACCATAATACCTAGAGTCTGTTCCTAAAATGTTGCTATATATTGAAAAGCTCACTCATACAATCATGTCCCATTGGGAACTCACTGAATTCGTCTAGAAATTTTGATTCGATTCGTGAAAATTTTTCTATATCCCGAACACTCCACTTATTACTACTGCGGCCTATTGGGAAGTAACCGAATTCACCAATTTACTGAGATTCGGCTCACCAAATTTTGATAAATCTTTAAAAGTACACATATCACAAGAGCCTGCTACTGGGAACTCACTGAATTCACAAAGAAACAGTGTTTCAGTTCGTTAAAACTTTGCTCCATCTTGAACAACATGCTTATTACATGCCAATACTATTGGGAACCTACTGAATTCACAATGATACTTAGATTCTGTTCCTAAAATGTTGCTATATATTGAAAAGCTCACTCATACAATCATGTCCAATTGGGAACTCACTGAATTCGCCTAGAAATTTTGATTCCATTCGTGAAAATTTTTTGATATCCCGAACACTCCACTTACTACCACTGCGGACTTTTGGGAAATAACCGAATTCACCATGTTACTGAGATTCTGCACACCAAATTTTGATAAATCTTTAAAAGTACACATATTACAAGAGCCTGCTACTGGGAACTCACTGAATTCACAAAGAAACGGTGTTTCAGTTCGTTAAAACGTTGCTCTATCTTGAACAACATGCTTATTACATGCGAATCCTATTGGGAACCTACTGAATTCAGCATGATACTAGATTCCATTCTTTAAAATGTTGCTATATATTGAAATGCACACTCATAGAAGCATGTCCCATTGGGAACTCTCTGAAATCGTCTAGCAATTTTGACTCCATTCGTGAAAATTTTTCTATATCCCGAACAGACCATTTATTACTACTGTGCCCTATTGGGAACTAACCGAATTCAACAAGTTACTGAGATTCGGCACACCAAATTTTGATAAATCTTTAAAAGTACACATATTACAAGAGCCTGCTACTGGGAACTCACTGAATTCACAAAGAAACAGGGTTTCAGTTCGTTAAAACGTTGCTCTATCTTGAATAACAAGCTTATTACATGCGAATCCTATTGGGAACCTACTGAATTCACCATGATACTTAGATTCCTTTCCTTAAAATTTTGCTATATATTAAAAAGCACACTCATACAAGTATGTCCCATTGGAACTGACTGAATTCGCCAAGAAATTTTGATTCCATTCGTAAAAATTTTTCTATACCCCGAAGAGTCCAATTATTACTACTGCGGCCTATTTGGAACTAACCGAATTCACCATGTTACTGAGATTCTGCCCACCAAATTTTGATTAATCTTTAAAAGTACACATATTACAAGAGCCTGCTACTGGGCACTCACTGAATTCACAAAGAACCAGTGTTTCAGTTCGTTAAAACTTTGCTCTATCTTGAACAACATGCTTATTACATGCGAATCCTATTGGGAACCTACTGAATTCACCATGATACTTAGATTCCGTTCCTTAAAATGTTGCTAATACGGAAAAGCAGACTCATACAAGCATGTCCCATTGGGAACTCTCTGAAATCGTCTAGAAATTTTAACTCCATTCGTGAAAATTTTTTGATATCCCGAACACTCCACTTATTACTACGGCGGCCTATTGGGAACTAACCGAATTCACCAATTTACTGAGATTTGGCTCACCAAATTTTGATCAATATTTAAAAGTACACATATCACTAGAGCCTGCTACTGGGAACTCACTGAATTCACAAAGAAACAGTGTTTCAGTTCGTTAAAACGTTGCTCTATCTTCAACAACAAGCTTTTTACATGCGAATCCTATTGGGAACCTACTGAATTCACAATGATACTTAGATTCCGTTCCTTAAAATGTTGCTAACACGGAAATGCAAACTCATACAAGCATGTCCCATTGCGAACTCACTGAATTCGCCTAGAAATTTTGATTCCATTCGTTAAAATTTTTCTATACCCCGAACAGTCCCCTAATTACTACTGCGGCCTATTTGGAACTAACCGAATTCACCATGTTACTCAGATTCGGCTCACCAAATTTTGATAAATCTTTAAAAGTACACATATTACAAGAGCCTGCTACTGGGAACTAACTGAATTCACATAGAAACAGTGTTTCAGTTCGTTAAAACGTTGCTCTATCTTGAATAACAAGCTTATCACATGCGAATCCTATTGGGAACCTACTGAATTCACCATGATACTAGATTCCGTTCTTTAAAATGTTGCTATATATTGAAATGCACACTCATAGAAGCATGTCCCATTGGGAAATCTGTGAAATCGTCTAGAAATTTTGACTCCATTCGTGAAAATTTTTCTATATCCCGAACAGACCACTTATTACTTCTGTGGCCTATTGGGAACTAACCGAATTCAACAAGTTACTGAGATTCGGCACACCAAATTTTGATAAATCTTTAAAAGTACACATATCACAAGAGCCTGCTACTGGGAACTCACTGAATTCACAAAGAAACAGTGTTTCAGTTCGTTAAAACTTTGCTCCATCTTGAACAACATACTTATTACATGCCAATACTATTGGGAACCTACTGGATTCACAATGATACTTAGACTCTGTTCCTAAAATGTTGCTATATATTGAAAAGCTCACTCATACAATCATGTCCAATTGGGAACTCACTGAATTCGCCTAGAAATTTTGATTCCATTCGTGAAAATTTTTTGATATCCCGAACACTCCACTTACTACGACTGCGGACTTTTGGGAACTAACCGAATTCACCAATTTACTGAGATTCGGCTGACCAAATTTTGATAAATCTTTAAAAGTACACATATTACAAGAGCCTGCTACTGGGCACTCACTGAATTCACAAAGAACCAGTGTTTCAGTTCGTTAAAACTTTGCTCTATCTTGAACAACATGCTTATTACATGCGAATCCTATTGGGAACCTACTGAATTCACCATGATACTTAGATTCCGTTCCTTAAAATGTTGCTAATACGGAAAAGCAGACTCATACAAGCATGTCCCATTGGGAACTCTCTGAAATCGTCTAGAAATTTTAACTCCATTCGTGAAAATTTTTTGATATCCCGAACACTCCACTTATTACTACGGCGGCCTATTGGGAACTAACCGAATTCACCAATTTACTGAGATTTGGCTCACCAAATTTTGATCAATATTTAAAAGTACACATATCACTAGAGCCTGCTACTGGGAACTCACTGAATTCACAAAGAAACAGTGTTTCAGTTCGTTAAAACGTTGCTCTATCTTCAACAACAAGCTTTTTACATGCGAATCCTATTGGGAACCTACTGAATTCACAATGATACTTAGATTCCGTTCCTTAAAATGTTGCTAACACGGAAATGCAAACTCATACAAGCATGTCCCATTGCGAACTCACTGAATTCGCCTAGAAATTTTGATTCCATTCGTTAAAATTTTTCTATACCCCGAACAGTCCCCTAATTACTACTGCGGCCTATTTGGAACTAACCGAATTCACCATGTTACTCAGATTCGGCTCACCAAATTTTGATAAATCTTTAAAAGTACACATATTACAAGAGCCTGCTACTGGGAACTAACTGAATTCACATAGAAACAGTGTTTCAGTTCGTTAAAACGTTGCTCTATCTTGAATAACAAGCTTATCACATGCGAATCCTATTGGGAACCTACTGAATTCACCATGATACTAGATTCCGTTCTTTAAAATGTTGCTATATATTGAAATGCACACTCATAGAAGCATGTCCCATTGGGAAATCTGTGAAATCGTCTAGAAATTTTGACTCCATTCGTGAAAATTTTTCTATATCCCGAACAGACCACTTATTACTTCTGTGGCCTATTGGGAACTAACCGAATTCAACAAGTTACTGAGATTCGGCACACCAAATTTTGATAAATCTTTAAAAGTACACATATCACAAGAGCCTGCTACTGGGAACTCACTGAATTCACAAAGAAACAGTGTTTCAGTTCGTTAAAACTTTGCTCCATCTTGAACAACATACTTATTACATGCCAATACTATTGGGAACCTACTGGATTCACAATGATACTTAGACTCTGTTCCTAAAATGTTGCTATATATTGAAAAGCTCACTCATACAATCATGTCCAATTGGGAACTCACTGAATTCGCCTAGAAATTTTGATTCCATTCGTGAAAATTTTTTGATATCCCGAACACTCCACTTACTACGACTGCGGACTTTTGGGAACTAACCGAATTCACCAATTTACTGAGATTCGGCTGACCAAATTTTGATAAATCTTTAAAAGTACACATATTACAAGAGCCTGCTACTGGGAACTCACTGAATTCACAAAGAAACAGTGTTTCAGTTCGTTAAAACCTTGCTCTATCTTGAACAACAAGCTTATTACATGCGAATCCTATTGGGAACCTACTGAATTCACAATGATACTTAGATTCTGTTCCTAAAATGTTGCTATATATTGAAAAGCTCACTCATACAATCATGTCCCATTGGGAACTCGCTGAATTCGCATAGAAATTTTGATTCCATTCTTGAAAATTTTTTGATATCCCGAACACTCCACTTACTACGACTGCGGACTTTTGGGAACCTACCGAATCACCAATTTACTGAGATTCGGCTGACCAAATTTTGATAAATCTTTAAAAGTACACATATTACAAGAGCCTGCTACTGGGAACTCACTGAATTCACAAAGAAACGGTGTTTCAGTTCGTTAAAAAGTTGCTCTATTTGAACAACATGCTTATTACATGCGAATCCTATTGGGAATCTACTGAATTCACCATGATACTTAGATTGTGTTCCTAAAATGTTGCTATATATTGAAATGCACACTCATAGAAGCATGTCCCATTGGGAACTCTCTGAAATCGTCTAGATATTTTGACTCCATTCGTGAAAATTTTTCCATATCCAGAATAGACCACTTATTACTTCTGTGGCCTATTGGGAACTAATCGAATTCAACAAGTTACTGAGATTCGGCACACCATATTTTGATAAATCTTTAAAAGTACACATATCACAAGAGCCTGCTACTGGGAACTCACTGAATTCACAAAGAAACAGTGTTTCAGTTCGTTAAAACGTTGCTCTATCTTGAACAACAAGCTTATTACATGCGAATCCTATTGGGAACCTACTGAATTCACCATAATACCTAGAGTCTGTTCCTAAAATGTTGCTATATATTGAAAAGCTCACTCATACAATCATGTCCCATTGGGAACTCACTGAATTCGTCTAGAAATTTTGATTCGATTCGTGAAAATTTTTCTATATCCCGAACACTCCACTTATTACTACTGCGGCCTATTGGGAAGTAACCGAATTCACCAATTTACTGAGATTCGGCTCACCAAATTTTGATAAATCTTTAAAAGTACACATATCACAAGAGCCTGCTACTGGGAACTCACTGAATTCACAAAGAAACAGTGTTTCAGTTCGTTAAAACTTTGCTCCATCTTGAACAACATGCTTATTACATGCCAATACTATTGGGAACCTACTGAATTCACAATGATACTTAGATTCTGTTCCTAAAATGTTGCTATATATTGAAAAGCTCACTCATACAATCATGTCCAATTGGGAACTCACTGAATTCGCCTAGAAATTTTGATTCCATTCGTGAAAATTTTTTGATATCCCGAACACTCCACTTACTACCACTGCGGACTTTTGGGAAATAACCGAATTCACCATGTTACTGAGATTCTGCACACCAAATTTTGATAAATCTTTAAAAGTACACATATTACAAGAGCCTGCTACTGGGAACTCACTGAATTCACAAAGAAACGGTGTTTCAGTTCGTTAAAACGTTGCTCTATCTTGAACAACATGCTTATTACATGCGAATCCTATTGGGAACCTACTGAATTCAGCATGATACTAGATTCCATTCTTTAAAATGTTGCTATATATTGAAATGCACACTCATAGAAGCATGTCCCATTGGGAACTCTCTGAAATCGTCTAGCAATTTTGACTCCATTCGTGAAAATTTTTCTATATCCCGAACAGACCATTTATTACTACTGTGCCCTATTGGGAACTAACCGAATTCAACAAGTTACTGAGATTCGGCACACCAAATTTTGATAAATCTTTAAAAGTACACATATTACAAGAGCCTGCTACTGGGAACTCACTGAATTCACAAAGAAACAGGGTTTCAGTTCGTTAAAACGTTGCTCTATCTTGAATAACAAGCTTATTACATGCGAATCCTATTGGGAACCTACTGAATTCACCATGATACTTAGATTCCTTTCCTTAAAATTTTGCTATATATTAAAAAGCACACTCATACAAGTATGTCCCATTGGAACTGACTGAATTCGCCAAGAAATTTTGATTCCATTCGTAAAAATTTTTCTATACCCCGAAGAGTCCAATTATTACTACTGCGGCCTATTTGGAACTAACCGAATTCACCATGTTACTGAGATTCTGCCCACCAAATTTTGATTAATCTTTAAAAGTACACATATTACAAGAGCCTGCTACTGGGCACTCACTGAATTCACAAAGAACCAGTGTTTCAGTTCGTTAAAACTTTGCTCTATCTTGAACAACATGCTTATTACATGCGAATCCTATTGGGAACCTACTGAATTCACCATGATACTTAGATTCCGTTCCTTAAAATGTTGCTAATACGGAAAAGCAGACTCATACAAGCATGTCCCATTGGGAACTCTCTGAAATCGTCTAGAAATTTTAACTCCATTCGTGAAAATTTTTTGATATCCCGAACACTCCACTTATTACTACGGCGGCCTATTGGGAACTAACCGAATTCACCAATTTACTGAGATTTGGCTCACCAAATTTTGATCAATATTTAAAAGTACACATATCACTAGAGCCTGCTACTGGGAACTCACTGAATTCACAAAGAAACAGTGTTTCAGTTCGTTAAAACGTTGCTCTATCTTCAACAACAAGCTTTTTACATGCGAATCCTATTGGGAACCTACTGAATTCACAATGATACTTAGATTCCGTTCCTTAAAATGTTGCTAACACGGAAATGCAAACTCATACAAGCATGTCCCATTGCGAACTCACTGAATTCGCCTAGAAATTTTGATTCCATTCGTTAAAATTTTTCTATACCCCGAACAGTCCCCTAATTACTACTGCGGCCTATTTGGAACTAACCGAATTCACCATGTTACTCAGATTCGGCTCACCAAATTTTGATAAATCTTTAAAAGTACACATATTACAAGAGCCTGCTACTGGGAACTAACTGAATTCACATAGAAACAGTGTTTCAGTTCGTTAAAACGTTGCTCTATCTTGAATAACAAGCTTATCACATGCGAATCCTATTGGGAACCTACTGAATTCACCATGATACTAGATTCCGTTCTTTAAAATGTTGCTATATATTGAAATGCACACTCATAGAAGCATGTCCCATTGGGAAATCTGTGAAATCGTCTAGAAATTTTGACTCCATTCGTGAAAATTTTTCTATATCCCGAACAGACCACTTATTACTTCTGTGGCCTATTGGGAACTAACCGAATTCAACAAGTTACTGAGATTCGGCACACCAAATTTTGATAAATCTTTAAAAGTACACATATCACAAGAGCCTGCTACTGGGAACTCACTGAATTCACAAAGAAACAGTGTTTCAGTTCGTTAAAACTTTGCTCCATCTTGAACAACATACTTATTACATGCCAATACTATTGGGAACCTACTGGATTCACAATGATACTTAGACTCTGTTCCTAAAATGTTGCTATATATTGAAAAGCTCACTCATACAATCATGTCCAATTGGGAACTCACTGAATTCGCCTAGAAATTTTGATTCCATTCGTGAAAATTTTTTGATATCCCGAACACTCCACTTACTACGACTGCGGACTTTTGGGAACTAACCGAATTCACCAATTTACTGAGATTCGGCTGACCAAATTTTGATAAATCTTTAAAAGTACACATATTACAAGAGCCTGCTACTGGGAACTCACTGAATTCACAAAGAAACAGTGTTTCAGTTCGTTAAAACCTTGCTCTATCTTGAACAACAAGCTTATTACATGCGAATCCTATTGGGAACCTACTGAATTCACAATGATACTTAGATTCTGTTCCTAAAATGTTGCTATATATTGAAAAGCTCACTCATACAATCATGTCCCATTGGGAACTCGCTGAATTCGCATAGAAATTTTGATTCCATTCTTGAAAATTTTTTGATATCCCGAACACTCCACTTACTACGACTGCGGACTTTTGGGAACCTACCGAATCACCAATTTACTGAGATTCGGCTGACCAAATTTTGATAAATCTTTAAAAGTACACATATTACAAGAGCCTGCTACTGGGAACTCACTGAATTCACAAAGAAACGGTGTTTCAGTTCGTTAAAAAGTTGCTCTATTTGAACAACATGCTTATTACATGCGAATCCTATTGGGAATCTACTGAATTCACCATGATACTTAGATTGTGTTCCTAAAATGTTGCTATATATTGAAATGCACACTCATAGAAGCATGTCCCATTGGGAACTCTCTGAAATCGTCTAGATATTTTGACTCCATTCGTGAAAATTTTTCCATATCCAGAATAGACCACTTATTACTTCTGTGGCCTATTGGGAACTAATCGAATTCAACAAGTTACTGAGATTCGGCACACCATATTTTGATAAATCTTTAAAAGTACACATATCACAAGAGCCTGCTACTGGGAACTCACTGAATTCACAAAGAAACAGTGTTTCAGTTCGTTAAAACGTTGCTCTATCTTGAACAACAAGCTTATTACATGCGAATCCTATTGGGAACCTACTGAATTCACCATAATACCTAGAGTCTGTTCCTAAAATGTTGCTATATATTGAAAAGCTCACTCATACAATCATGTCCCATTGGGAACTCACTGAATTCGTCTAGAAATTTTGATTCGATTCGTGAAAATTTTTCTATATCCCGAACACTCCACTTATTACTACTGCGGCCTATTGGGAAGTAACCGAATTCACCAATTTACTGAGATTCGGCTCACCAAATTTTGATAAATCTTTAAAAGTACACATATCACAAGAGCCTGCTACTGGGAACTCACTGAATTCACAAAGAAACAGTGTTTCAGTTCGTTAAAACTTTGCTCCATCTTGAACAACATGCTTATTACATGCCAATACTATTGGGAACCTACTGAATTCACAATGATACTTAGATTCTGTTCCTAAAATGTTGCTATATATTGAAAAGCTCACTCATACAATCATGTCCAATTGGGAACTCACTGAATTCGCCTAGAAATTTTGATTCCATTCGTGAAAATTTTTTGATATCCCGAACACTCCACTTACTACCACTGCGGACTTTTGGGAAATAACCGAATTCACCATGTTACTGAGATTCTGCACACCAAATTTTGATAAATCTTTAAAAGTACACATATTACAAGAGCCTGCTACTGGGAACTCACTGAATTCACAAAGAAACGGTGTTTCAGTTCGTTAAAACGTTGCTCTATCTTGAACAACATGCTTATTACATGCGAATCCTATTGGGAACCTACTGAATTCAGCATGATACTAGATTCCATTCTTTAAAATGTTGCTATATATTGAAATGCACACTCATAGAAGCATGTCCCATTGGGAACTCTCTGAAATCGTCTAGCAATTTTGACTCCATTCGTGAAAATTTTTCTATATCCCGAACAGACCATTTATTACTACTGTGCCCTATTGGGAACTAACCGAATTCAACAAGTTACTGAGATTCGGCACACCAAATTTTGATAAATCTTTAAAAGTACACATATTACAAGAGCCTGCTACTGGGAACTCACTGAATTCACAAAGAAACAGGGTTTCAGTTCGTTAAAACGTTGCTCTATCTTGAATAACAAGCTTATTACATGCGAATCCTATTGGGAACCTACTGAATTCACCATGATACTTAGATTCCTTTCCTTAAAATTTTGCTATATATTAAAAAGCACACTCATACAAGTATGTCCCATTGGAACTGACTGAATTCGCCAAGAAATTTTGATTCCATTCGTAAAAATTTTTCTATACCCCGAAGAGTCCAATTATTACTACTGCGGCCTATTTGGAACTAACCGAATTCACCATGTTACTGAGATTCTGCCCACCAAATTTTGATTAATCTTTAAAAGTACACATATTACAAGAGCCTGCTACTGGGCACTCACTGAATTCACAAAGAACCAGTGTTTCAGTTCGTTAAAACTTTGCTCTATCTTGAACAACATGCTTATTACATGCGAATCCTATTGGGAACCTACTGAATTCACCATGATACTTAGATTCCGTTCCTTAAAATGTTGCTAATACGGAAAAGCAGACTCATACAAGCATGTCCCATTGGGAACTCTCTGAAATCGTCTAGAAATTTTAACTCCATTCGTGAAAATTTTTTGATATCCCGAACACTCCACTTATTACTACGGCGGCCTATTGGGAACTAACCGAATTCACCAATTTACTGAGATTTGGCTCACCAAATTTTGATCAATATTTAAAAGTACACATATCACTAGAGCCTGCTACTGGGAACTCACTGAATTCACAAAGAAACAGTGTTTCAGTTCGTTAAAACGTTGCTCTATCTTCAACAACAAGCTTTTTACATGCGAATCCTATTGGGAACCTACTGAATTCACAATGATACTTAGATTCCGTTCCTTAAAATGTTGCTAACACGGAAATGCAAACTCATACAAGCATGTCCCATTGCGAACTCACTGAATTCGCCTAGAAATTTTGATTCCATTCGTTAAAATTTTTCTATACCCCGAACAGTCCCCTAATTACTACTGCGGCCTATTTGGAACTAACCGAATTCACCATGTTACTCAGATTCGGCTCACCAAATTTTGATAAATCTTTAAAAGTACACATATTACAAGAGCCTGCTACTGGGAACTAACTGAATTCACATAGAAACAGTGTTTCAGTTCGTTAAAACGTTGCTCTATCTTGAATAACAAGCTTATCACATGCGAATCCTATTGGGAACCTACTGAATTCACCATGATACTAGATTCCGTTCTTTAAAATGTTGCTATATATTGAAATGCACACTCATAGAAGCATGTCCCATTGGGAAATCTGTGAAATCGTCTAGAAATTTTGACTCCATTCGTGAAAATTTTTCTATATCCCGAACAGACCACTTATTACTTCTGTGGCCTATTGGGAACTAACCGAATTCAACAAGTTACTGAGATTCGGCACACCAAATTTTGATAAATCTTTAAAAGTACACATATCACAAGAGCCTGCTACTGGGAACTCACTGAATTCACAAAGAAACAGTGTGTCAGTTCGTTAAAACTTTGCTCCATCTTGAACAACATACTTATTACATGCCAATACTATTGGGAACCTACTGGATTCACAATGATACTTAGACTCTGTTCCTAAAATGTTGCTATATATTGAAAAGCTCACTCATACAATCATGTCCAATTGGGAACTCACTGAATTCGCCTAGAAATTTTGATTCCATTCGTGAAAATTTTTTGATATCCCGAACACTCCACTTACTACGACTGCGGACTTTTGGGAACTAACCGAATTCACCAATTTACTGAGATTCGGCTGACCAAATTTTGATAAATCTTTAAAAGTACACATATTACAAGAGCCTGCTACTGGGAACTCACTGAATTCACAAAGAAACAGTGTTTCAGTTCGTTAAAACCTTGCTCTATCTTGAACAACAAGCTTATTACATGCGAATCCTATTGGGAACCTACTGAATTCACAATGATACTTAGATTCTGTTCCTAAAATGTTGCTATATATTGAAAAGCTCACTCATACAATCATGTCCCATTGGGAACTCGCTGAATTCGCATAGAAATTTTGATTCCATTCTTGAAAATTTTTTGATATCCCGAACACTCCACTTACTACGACTGCGGACTTTTGGGAACCTACCGAATCACCAATTTACTGAGATTCGGCTGACCAAATTTTGATAAATCTTTAAAAGTACACATATTACAAGAGCCTGCTACTGGGAACTCACTGAATTCACAAAGAAACGGTGTTTCAGTTCGTTAAAAAGTTGCTCTATTTGAACAACATGCTTATTACATGCGAATCCTATTGGGAATCTACTGAATTCACCATGATACTAGATTCCGTTCTTTAAAATCTTGCTATATATTGAAATGCACACTCATAGAAGCATGTCTCATTGGGAACTCTCTGAAATCGTCTAGAAATTGTGACTCAATTCGTGAATATTTTTCTATCTCCCGAACAGACCACTTATTACTACTGCGGCCTATTGGGAACTAACGGAATTCACCATGTTACTCAGATTAAGCTCACCAAATTTTGATAAAACTTTAAAAGTACACATATTACAAGAGCAGGCTACTGGGAAGTAACTGAATTCACAAAGAAATAGTGTTTCAGTTCGTTAAAACGTTGCTCTATCTTGAATAACAAGCTTATTACATGTGAATCCTATAGGGAACCTACTGAATTCACCATGATACTTATATTCCGTTCCTTAAAATGTTGCTAATACGGAAAAGCACATTCATACAAGCATGTCCCATTGCGAACTCACTGAATTCGCCTAGAAATTTTGATTCCATTCGTTAAAATTTTTCTATACCCCGAACAGTCCCCTAATTACTACTGCGGCCTATTTGGAACCAACCGAATTCACCATGTTACTCAGATTCGGCTCACCAAATTTTGATAAATCTTTAAAGTACACATATTACAAGAGCCTGCTACTGGGAACTAACTGAATTCAAATAGAAACAGTGTTTCAGTTCGTTAAAACGTTGCTCTATCTTGAATAACAAAGTTATTCCAAGCAAATCCTATTGGGAACCTACTGAATTCACCATGATACTTAGATTCTGTTCCTAAAATGTTACTATATATTGCAAAGCTCACTAATACAATCATGTCCCATTGGAAACTCACTGAATTCGTCTAGAAATTTTGATTACATTCGTGAAAATTTTTCTATATCCCGAACACTCCACTTATTACTACGGCGGCCTATTGGGAACTAACCGAATTCACCAATTTACTGAGATTCGGCTCACCAAATTTTGATCAATATTTAAAAGTACACATATCACTAGAGCCTGCTACTGGGAACTCACTGAATTCACAAAGAAACAGTGTTTCAGTTCGTTAAAACGTTGCTCTATCTTGAACAACAAGCTTTTTACATGCGAATCCTATTGGGAACCTACTGAATTCACCATGATCCTTAGATTGTGTTCCTAAAATGTTGCTATAAATTGAAATGCACACTCATAGAAGCATGTCCCATTGGGAACTCTCTGAAATCATCTAGATATTTTGACTCCATTCGTGAAAATTTTTCCATATCCAGAATAGACCACTTATTACTTCTGTGGCCTATTGGGAACTAATCGAATTCAACAAGTTACTGAGATTCGGCACACCATATTTTGATAAATCTTTAAAAGTACACATATCACAAGAGCCTGCTACTGGGAACTCACTGAATTCACAAAGAAACAGTGTTTCAGTTCGTTAAAACGTTGCTCTATCTTGAACAACAAGCTTATTACATGCGAATCCTATTGGGAACCTACTGAATTCACCATAATACCTAGAGTCTGTTCCTAAAATGTTGCTATATATTGAAAAGCTCACTCATACAATCATGTCCCATTGGGAACTCACTGAATTCGTCTAGAAATTTTGATTCGATTCGTGAAAATTTTTCTATATCCCGAACACTCCACTTATTACTACTGCGGCCTATTGGGAAGTAACTGAATTCACCAATTTACTGAGATTCGGCTCACCAAATTTTGATAAATCTTTAAAAGTACACATATCACAAGAGCCTGCTACTGGGAACTCACTGAATTCACAAAGAAACAGTGTTTCAGTTCGTTAAAACTTTGCTCCATCTTGAACAACATGCTTATTACATGCCAATACTATTGGGAACCTACTGAATTCACAATGATACTTAGATTCTGTTCCTAAAATGTTGCTATATATTGAAAAGCTCACTCATACAATCATGTCCAATTGGGAACTCACTGAATTCGCCTAGAAATTTTGATTCCATTCGTGAAAATTTTTTGATATCCCGAACACTCCACTTACTACGACTGCGGACTTTTGGGAAATAACCGAATTCACCAATTTACTGAGATTCGGCTGACCAAATTTTGATAAATCTTTACAAGTACACATATTACAAGAGCCTGCTACTGGGAACTCACTGAATTCACAAAGAAACGGTGTTTCAGTTCGTTAAAACGTTGCTCTATCTTGAACAACATGCTTATTACATGCGAATCCTATTGGGAACCTAATGAATTCACCATGATACTAGATTCCATTCTTTAAAATGTTGCTATATAGTGAAATGCACACTCACAGAAGCATGTCCCATTGGGAACTCTCTGAATTCGTCTAGAAATTTTGACTCCATTCGTGAAAATTTTTCTATATCCGGAACAGACCACTTATTACTTCTGAGGCCTATTGGGAACTACCCGAATTCAACAAGTTAATGAGATTCGGCACACCAAATTTTGATAAATCTTTAAAAGTACACATATTACAAGAGCCTGCTACTGGGAAATAACTGAATTCACAAAGAAACAGGGTTTCAGTTCGTTAAAACTTTGCTCTATCTTGAATAACAAGCTTATTACATGCGAATCCTATTGGGAACCTACTGAATTCACCAAGATACTTAGATTCCGTTCCTTAAAATTTTGCTATATATTGAAAAGCACACTCATACGAGTATGTCCCATTGGGAACTGACTGAATTCGCCAAGAAATTTTGATTCCATTCGTAAAAATTTTTCTATACCCCGAAGAGTCCAATTATTACTACTGCGGCCTATTTGGAACTAACCGAATTCACCATATTACTGAGATTCTGCACACCAAATTTTGATAAATCTTTAAAAGTACACATATTACAAGAGCCTGCTACTGGGAACTCACTGAATTCACAAAGAACCAGTGTTTCAGTTCGTTAAAACTTTGCTCTATCTTGAACAACATGCTTATTACATGCGAATCCTATTGGGAACCTACTGAATTCACCAGGATACTTAGATTCCGTTCCTTAAAATGTTGCTAATACGGAAAAGCACACTCATACAAGCATGTCCCTTTGCGATCTCACTGAATTCCCCTAGAAATTTTGATTCCATTTGTTAAAATTTTTCTATATCCCGAACAGTACACTTTTTACTACTGCGGCCCACTGGGCACTAACCGATTCACCAAGTTACTCAGATTCGGCTCACCAAATATTGATAAATCTTTAAAAGTACACATATTACAAGAGCCGGCTACTAGCAACTAACTGAATTCAAATAGAAACAGTGTTTCAGTTCGTTAAAACGTGGCTCTATCTTGAATAACAAGCTTATTACTTGCGAATCCTATTGGGAACCTACTGAATTCACCATGATACTTAGATTCTGTTCCTAAATGTTGCTATATATTGAAAAGCTAACTCATACAATCATGTCCCATTGGGAACTCAATGAATTCGCCTAGAAATTTTGACTCCATTCGTGAAAATTTTTCTATATCCCGTACAGACCTCTTATTACTACTGTGGCCTATTGGGAACTAACCGAATTTAACAAGTTACTGATATTCGGCACACCAAATTTTGATTAATCTTTAAAAGTACACATATTACAAGAGCCTGGTACTGGGAACTATCTATATTCACAAAGACACAGGGTTTCAGTTCGTTAAAACGTTGCTCTGTCTTGAATAACAAGCTTATTACATGCGAATCCTATTGGGAACCTACTGAATTCACTATGATACATAGATACCGTTCCTTAAAATGTTGCTAATACGGAAAAGCACACTCATACAAGCATGTACCATTGCGAACTCACTGAATTCGCCTAGAAATTTTGATTCCATTCGTTAAAATTTTTCTATACCCCAAACAGTCCTCTAATTACTACTGCGGCCTATTTGGAACTAAACGAATTCACTATGTTACTCAGATTCGGCTCAGCAAATTTTGATAAATCTTTAAAAGTACACATATTAGAAGAGCCTGCTACTAGCAACTAACTGAATTCAAATAGAAACAGTGTTTCAGTTCTTAAACGTTGCTCTATCTTGAATAACAAGCTTATTACATGCAAATCCTATTGGGAACCTACTGAATTCACCATAATACTTAGATTCTGTTCCTAAAATGTTGCTATATATTGAAAAGCTCACTCATACAATCATGGCCCATTGGAAACTCACTGAATTCGTCTAGAAATTTTGATTCCATTTGTGAAATTTTTCTATATCCCGAACTCTCCACTTATTACTACGGCGGCCTATTGGGAATTAACCGAATTCACCAATTTACTGAGATTTGGCTCACCAAATTTTGATAAATCTTTAAAGGTACACATATCCCTAGAGCCTGCTACTGGGAACTCACTGAATTCACAAAGAAACAGTGTTTCAGTTCGTTAAAACGTTGCTCTATCTTGAACAACAAGCTTATTACATGCGAATCCTATTGGGAACCTACTGAATTCACCATGATACTTAGATAGTGTTCCTAAAATGTTGCTATATATTGAAATGCACACTCATAGAAGCATGTCCCATTGGTAACTCTCTGAAATCGTCTAGAAATTTTGACTCCATTCGTGAAAATTTTTCTATATCCAGAGTAGACCACTTATTACTTCTGTGGCCTACTGGGAAATAACCGAATTCAACAAGTTACTGAGATTCGGCACACCAAATTTTGATAAATCTTTAAAAGTACACATATCACAAGAGCCTGCTACTGGGATCTCACTGAATTCACAAAGAAACAGTGTTTCAGTTCGTTAATACCTTGCTCTATCTTGAACAACAAGCTTATTACATGCGAATCCTATTGGGAACCTACTGAATTCACAATAATACCTAGATTCTGTTCCTAAAATGTTTCTATATATTGAAAAGCTCACTCATACAATCATGTCCCATTGGGAACTCACTGAATTCGCCAAGAAATTTTGATTCCATTCATGAAAATTTTTTGATATCCCGAACACTCCACTTACTACCACTGCGGACTTTTGGGAACTAACCGAATTCACCAATTTACTGAGATTCGGCAGACCAAATTTTGATAAATCTTTAAAAGTACACATATTACAAGAGCCTGCTACTGGGAACTCACTGAATTCACAAAGAAACGGTGTTTCAGTTCGTTAAAACGTTGCTCTATCTTGAACAACATGCTTATTACATGCGAATCCTATTGGGAACCTACTGAATTCACCATGATACTAGATTCCGTTCTTTAAAATGTTGCTATATATTGAAATGCACACTCATAGAAGCATGTCCCATTGGGAACTCTCTGAAATCGTCTAGAAATTTTGACTCCATTCGTGAAAATTTTTCTATATCCCGAACAGACCACTTATTACTTCTGTGTCCTATTTGGAACTAACCGAATTCAACAAATTACTGAGATTCGGCACACCAAATTTTGATAAATCTTTAAAAGTACACATATTACAAGAGCCTGCTACTGGGAATAACTGAATTCACAAAGAAACAGGGTTTCAGTTCGTTAAAACGTTGCTCTATCTTGAATAACAAGCTTATTACATCTGAATCCTATTGGGAACCTACTGAATTCACCAAGATACTTAGATTCCGTTCCTTAAAATTTTGCTATATATTGAAAAGCACACTCATAGAAGTATGTCCCATTGGGAAGTGACTGAATTCGCCAAGAAATTTTGATTCCATTCGTAAAAATTTTTCTATACCCCGAAGAGTCCAATTAATACTACCGCGGCCTATTTGGAACTAACCGAATTCACCATGTTACTGAGATTCTGCACACCAAATTTTGATAAATCTTTAAAAGTACACATATTACAAGAGCCTGCTACTGGGAACTCACTGAATTCACAAAGAACCAGTGTTTCAGTTCGTTAAAACTTTGCTCTATCTTGAACAACATGCTTATTATATGCGAATCCTATTGGGAACCTACTGAATTCACCATGATACTTAGATTCCGTTCCTTAAAATGTTGCTAATACGGAAAAGCACACTCATACAAGCATGTCCCTTTGGGAACTCACTCAATTCCCCTAGAAATTTTGATTCCATTTGTTAAAATTTTTCTATACCCCGAACAGTACCCTAATTACTACTGCGGCCTAGTTGGAACTAACCGAATTCACCAAGTTACCCAGATTCGGCTCACCAAATATTGATAAATCTTTAAAAGTACACATATTACAAGAGCCTGCTACTAGCGACTAACTGAATTCAAATAGAAACAGTGTTTCAGTTCGTTAAAACGTGGCTCTATCTTGAATAACAAGCTTATTACATGCAAATCCTATTGGGAAACTACTGAATTCACCATGATACTTAGATTCTGTTCCTAAAATGTTGCTATATATTGAAAAGCACACTCATACAATCATATCCCTTTGGAAACTTACTGAATTCGTCTAGAAATTTTGATTCCATTCGTGAAAATTTTTCAATATCCCTAACAGTCCACTTATTACTACTGCGGCCTATTGGGAACTAACCGAATTCACAATTTACTGAGATTTGGCTCACCAAATTTTGATAAATCTTTAAAAGTACACATATCACTAGAGCCTGCTACTGGGAACTCACTGAATTCACAAAGAAATAGTGTTTCAGTTCGTTAAAACGTTGCTCTATCTTGAACAACAAGCTTATTACATGCGAATCCTATTGGGAACCTACTGAATTCACCATGATACTTAGATTGTGTTCCTAAAATGTTGCTATATATTGAAATGCATACTCATAGAAGCATGTCCCATTGGGAACTCTCTAAAATCGTCTAGAAATTTTGACTCCATTAGTGAAAATTTTTCTATATCCAGAATAGACCACTTATTACTTCTGTGGCCTTTTGGGAACTAACCGAATTCAACAAGTTACTGAGATTTGGCACACCAAATTTTGATAAATCTTTAAAAGTACACATATTACAAGGGCATGCTACTGGGAAATAAGAGAATTCACAAAGAAACAGGGTTTCAGTTCGTTAAAACGTTGCTCTATCTTGAATAACAAGCTTATTACATGCGAATCCTATTGGGAACCTACTGAATTCACCATGATACTTAGATTCCGTTCCTTAAAATGTTGCTAATACGGAAAAGCACACTCATACAAGCATGTCCCATTGCGAACTCACTGAATTCGCCTAGAAATTTTGATTCCATTCGTTAAAATTTTTCTATACCCCGAACAGTCCACTAATTCCTGCTGCGGCCTATTTGGAACTAACCGAATTCACCATGTTACTCAGATTCGGCTCACCAAATTTTGATAAACCTTTAAAAGTACACATATTACAAGAGCCTGCTACTAGCAACTAACTGAGTTCAAAAAGAAACAGTGTTTCAGTTCGTTAAAACGTGCTCTATCTTGAAAAACAAGCTTATTACATGCGAATCCTATTGGGAACCTACTGAATTCACCATGATACTTAGATTCTGTTCCTAAATGTTGCTATATATTGAAAAGCTCACTCATACAATCATGTCCCATTGGGAACTCACTGAATTCGCCTAGACATTTTGATTCCATTCGTGAAAATTTTTCTATATCCCGAAGAATCCACTTATTACTACTGCGGCCTATTGGAAACTAACCGAATTCACCATGTTCCTGAGATTCGGCTCAACAAATTTTGATAAATCTTTAAAAGTACACATATCACAAGAGTCTGCTACTGGGAACTCACTGAATTCACAAAGAAACAGTGTTTCAGTTCGTTAAAACGTTGCTCTATCTTGAACAACATGCTTATTACATGCCAATCCTATTGAGAACCTACTGAATTCACCATGATACTTAGATTCTGTTCCTAAAATGTTGCTATATATTGAAAAGCTCACTCATACAATCATGTCCCATTGGGAATTCACTGAATTCGTCTAGAAATTTTGATTCCATCGTGAAAATTTTTTGATATCCCGAACACTCCACTTACTACGACTGCGGACTTTTGGGAACTAACCGAATTCACCAATTTACTGAGATTCGGCTGACCAAATTTTGATAAATCTTTAAAAGTACACATATTACAAGAGCCTGCTACTGGGAACTCACTTAATTCACAAAGAAACGGTGTTTCAGTTCGTTAAAACGTTGCTCTATCTTGAACAACATGCTTATTACATGCGAATCCTATTGGGAACCTACTGAATTCACCATGATACTTAGATTCCTTTCCTTAAAATTTTGCTATATATTGAAAAGCACACTCATACAAGTATGTCCCATTGGGAACTGACTGAATTCGCCAAGAAATTTTGATTCCATTCGTAAAAATTTTTCTATACCCCGAAGAGTCCAATTATTACTACTGCGGCCTATTTGGAACTAACCGAATTCACCATGTTACTGAGATTCTGCACACCAAATTTTGATAAATCTTTAAAAGTACACATATCACAAGAGCCTGCTACTGGGAACTCACTGATTTCACAAAGAACCAGTGTTTCAGTTCGTTAAAACTTTGCTCTATCTTGAACAACATGCTTATTACATGCGAATCCTATTGGGAACCTACTGAATTCATCATGATACTTAGATTCCGTTCCTTAAATGTTGCTAATACGGAAAAGCACACTCATACAAGCATGTCCCATTGCGAACTCACTGAATTCGCCTAGAAATTTTGATTCCATTCGTTAAAATTTTTCTATACCCCGAACAGTCCCCTAATTACTACTGCGGCCTATTTGGAACTAACCGAATTCACCATGTTACTCAGATTCGGCTCACCAAATTTTGATAAATCTTTAAAAGTACACATATTACAAGAGGCTGCTACCAGCAACTAACTGAATTCTCAAAGAAAGAGTGTTTCAGTTCGTTAAAACGTTGCTCTATCTTGAATAACAAGCTTATTACATGCAAATCCTATTGGGAACCTACTGTATTCACCATGATACTTAGATTCTGTTCCTAAAATGTTGCTATATATTGAAAAGCTCACTCATACAAGCATGTCCCATTGGGAACTCACTGAATTCGTCTAGAAATTTTGACTCCATTCGTGAAAATGTTTCTATATCCCGAACACTCCACTTATTACTACTGCGGCCTATTGGGAACTAACCGAATTCATCAAGTTACTGATATTCTGCTCCCCAAATTTTGATAAATCTTTAAAAGTTCACATATTACAAGAGCCTGCTACTGGGAACTCACTGAATTCACAAAGAAATAGTGTTTCAGTTCGTTAAAACGTTGCTCTATCTTGAACAACAAGCTTATTACATGCGAATCCTATTGGGAACCTACTGAATTCACCATGATACTTAGATTGTGTTCCTAAAATGTTGCTATATATTGAAATGCATACTCATAGAAGCATGTACCATTGGGAACTCTATAAAATCATCTAGAAATTTTGACTCCATTAGTGAAAATTTTTCTATATCCAGAATAGACCACTTATTACTTCTGTGGCCTTTTGGGAACTAACCGAATTCAACAAGTTACTGAGATTCGGCACACCAAATTTTGATAAATCTTTAAAAGTACACATATTACAAGAGACTGCTACTGGGAAATAACAGAATTCACAAAGAAACAGGGTTTCAGTTCGTTAAAACGTTGCTCTATCTTGAATAACAAGCTTATTACATGCGAATCCTATTGGGAACCTACTATATTCACCATGATACTTAGATTCCGTTCCTTAAAATGTTGCTAATACGGAAAAGCACACTCATACAAGCATGTCCTATTGCGAACTCACTGAATTCGCCTAGAAATTTTGATTCCATTCGTTAAAATTTTTCTATACCCCGAACTGTCCACTAATTCCTACTGCGGCCTATTTGGAACTAACCGATTTCACCATGTTACTCAGATTCGGCTCACCAAATTTTGATAAACCTTTAAAAGTACACATATTACAAGAGCCTGCTACTAGCAACTAACTGAATTCACAAAGAAACAGTGTTTCAGTTCGTTAAAACGTGCTCTATCTTGAAAAACAAGCTTAAAACATGCGAATCCTATTGGGAACCTACTGAATTCACCATGATACTTAGATTCTAATCCTAAATGTTGCTATATATTGAAAAGCTCACTCATACAATCATGTCCCATTGGGAACTCACTGAATTCGCCTAGACATTTTGATTCCATTCGTGAAAATTTTTCTATATCCCGAAGACTCCACTTATTACTACTGCGGCCTATTGGAAACTAACCGAATTCACCATGTTCCTGAGATTCGGCTCATCAAATTTTGATAAATCTTAAAAAGTACACATATCACAAGAGTCTGCTACTGGGAACTCACTGAATTCACAAAGAAATAGTGTTTCAGTTCGTTAAAACGTTGCTCTATCTTGAACAACATGCTTATTACATGCCAATCCTATTGAGAACCTACTGAATTCACCATGATACTTTATCTGTTCCTAAAATGTTGCTATATATTGAAAAGCTCACTCATACAATCATGTCCCATTGGGAATTCACTGAATTCGTCTAGAAATTTTGATTCCATCGTGAAAATTTTTTGATATCCCGAACACTCCACTTACTACGACTGCGGACTTTTGGGAACTAACCGAATTCACCAATTTACTGAGATTCGGCTGACCAAATTTTGATAAATCTTTAAAAGTACACACATTACAAGTGCCTGCTACTGGGAACTCACTTAATTCACAAAGAAACGGTGTTTCAGTTCGTTAAAACGTTGCTCTATCTTGAACAACATGCTTATTACATGCGAATCCTATTGGGAACCTACTGAATTCACCATGATACTTAGATTCCTTTCCTTAAAATTTTGCTATATATTGAAAAGCACACTCATGAAAGTATGTCCCATTGGGAACTGACTGAATTCGCCAAGAAATTTTGATTCCATTCGTAAAAATTTTTCTATACCCCGAAGAGTCCAATTATTACTACTGCGGCCTATTTGGAACTAACCGAATTCACCATGTTACTGAGATTCGGCACACCAAATTTTGATAAATCTTTAAAAGTACACATATCACAAGAGCCTGCTACTGGGAACTCACTGAATTCACAAAGAACCAGTGTTTCAGTTCGTTAAAACTTTGCTCTATCTTGAACAACATGCTTATTACATGCGAATCCTATTGGGAACCTACTGAATTCATCATGATACTTAGATTCCGTTCCTTAAATGTTTCTAATACGGAAAAGCACACTCATACAAGCATGTCCCATTGCGAACTCACTGAATTCGCCTAGAAATTTTGATTCCATTCTTAAAATTTTTCTATACCCCGAACAGTCCCCGAATTACTACTGCGGCCTATTTGGAACTAACCGAATTCACCATGTTACTCAGATTCGGCTCACCAAATTTTGATAAATCTTTAAAAGTACACATATTACAAGAGCCTGCTACCAGCAACTAACTGAATTCTCAAAGAAAGAGTGTTTCAGTTCGTTAAAACGTGGCTCTATCTTGAATAACAAGCTTATTACATGCAAATCCTATTGGGAAACTACTGAATTCACCATGATACTTAGATTCTGTTCCTAAAATGTTGCTATATATTGAAAAGCACACTCATACAATCATATCCCTTTGGAAACTTACTGAATTCGTCTAGATATTTTGATTCCATTCGTGAAAATTTTTCTATATCCCGAACACTCCACTTATTACTACTGCGGCCTATTGGGAACTAACCGAATTCACAATTTACTGAGATTTGGCTCACCAAATTTTGATAAATCTTTAAAAGTACACATATCACTAGAGCCTGCTACTGGGACCTCACTGAATTCACAAAGAAATAGTGTTTCAGTTCGTTAAAACGTTGCTCTATCTTGAACAACAAGCTTATTACATGCGAATCCTATTGGGAACCTACTGAATTCACCATGATACTTAGATTGTGTTCCTAAAATGTTGCTATATATTGAAATGCATACTCATAGAAGCATGTCCCATTGGGAACTCTCTAAAATCGTCTAGAAATTTTGACTCCATTAGTGAAAATTTTTCTATATCCAGAATAGACCACTTATTACTTCTGTGGCCTTTTGGGAACTAACCGAATTCAACAAGTTACTGAGATTCGGCACACCATATTTTGGTAAATCTTTAAAAGTACACATATTACAAGAGCCTGCTACTGGGAAATAACAGAATTCACAAAGAAACAGGGTTTCAGTTCGTTAAAACGTTGCTCTATCTTGAATAACAAGCTTATTACATGCGAATCCTATTGGGAACCTACTGAATTCACCATGATACTTAGATTCCGTTCCTTAAAATGTTGCTAATACGGAAAAGCACACTCATACAAGCATGTCCCATTGCGAACTCACTGAATTCGCCTAGAAATTTTGATTCCATTCGTGAAAATTTTTCTATACCCCGAACAGTCCACTAATTACTACTGCGGCCTATTTGGAACTAACCGAATTCACCATGTTACTCAGATTCGGCTCACCAAATTTTGATAAATCTTTAAAAGTACACATATTACAAGAGCCTGCTACTAGCAACTAACTGAATTCACAAAGAAACAGTGTTTCAGTTCGTTAAAACGTTGCTCTATCTTGAAAAACAAGCTTATTACATGCGAATCCTATTGGGAACCTACTGAATTCACCATGATACTTAGATTCTGTTCCTAAATGTTGCTATATATTGAAAAGCTCACTCATACAATCATGTCCCATTGGGAACTCACTGAATTCGCCTAGACATTTTGATTCCATTCGTGAAAATTTTTCTATATCCTGAAGACTCCACTTATTACTACTGCGGCCTATTGGAAACTAACCGTATTCACCATGTTCCTGAGATTAGGCTCACCAAATTTTGATAAATCTTTAAAAGTACACATATCACAAGAGTCTGCTACTGGGAACTCACTGAATTCACAAAGAAACAGTGTTTCAGTTCGTTAAAACGTTGCTCTATCTTGAACAACATGCTTATTACATGCCAATCTTATTGAGAACCTACTGAATTCACCATGATACTTAGATTCTGTTCCTAAAATGTTGCTATATATTGAAAAGCTCACTCATACAATCATGTCCCATTGGGAATTCACTGAATTCGCCTAGAAATTTTGATTCCATCGTGAAAATTTTTTGATATCCCGAACACTCCACTTACTACGACTGCGGACTTTTGGGAACTAACCGAATTCACCAATTTACTGAGATTCGGCTGACCAAATTTTGATAAATCTTTAAAAGTACACATATTACAAGAGCCTGCTACTGGGAACTCTCTTAATTCACAAAGAAACGGTGTTTCAGTTCGTTAAAACTTTGCTCTATATTGAACAACATGCTTATTACATGCGAATCCTATTGGGAACCTACTGAATTCATCATGATACATAGATTCCGTTCCTTAAATGTTTCTAATACGGAAAAGCACACTCATACAAGCATGTCCCATTGCGAACTCACTGAATTCGCCTAGAAATTTTGATTCCATTCGTTAAAATTTTTCTATACCCCGAACAGTCCCCTAATTACTACTGCGGCCTATTTGGAACTAACCGAATTCAACATGTTACTCAGATTCGGCTCACCAAATTTTGATAAATCTTTAAACGTACACATATTACAAGAGCCTGCTACCAGCAACTAACTGAATTCTCAAAGAAAGAGTGTTTCAGTTCGTTAAAACGTTGCTTTATCTTGAATAACAAGCTTATTACATGCAAATCCTATTGGGAACCTACTGTATTCACGATGATACTTAGATTCTGTTCCTAAAATGTTGCTATATATTGAAAAGCTCACTCATACAAGCATGTCCCATTGGGAACTCACTGAATTCGTCTAGAAATTTTGACTCCATTCGTGAAAATGTTTCTATATCCCGAACACTCCATTTATTACTACTGCGGCCTATTGGGAACTAACCGAATTCAACAAGTTACTGATATTCTGCTCACCAAATTTTGATAAATCTTTAAAAGTACACATATTACAAGAGCCTGCTACTGGGAACTCACTGAATTCACAAAGAAATAGTGTTTCAGTTCGTTAAAACGTTGCTCTATCTTGAACAACAAACTTATTACATGCGAATCCTATTGGGAACCTACTGAATTCACCATGATACTTAGATTGTGTTCCTAAAATGTTGCTATATATTGAAATGCATACTCATAGAAGCATGTCCCATTGGGAACTCTCTGAAATCGTCTAGAAATTTTGACTCCATTAGTGAAAATTTTTCTATATCCAGAATTGACCACTTATTACTTCTGTGGCCTTTTGGGAACTAACCGAATTCAACATTTACTGAGATTCGGCACACCAAATTTTGATAAATCTTTAAAAGTACACATATTACAAGAGCCTGCTACTGGGAAATAACAGAATTCACAAAGAAACAGGGTTTCAGTTCGTTAAAACGTTGCTCTATCTTGAATAACAAGCTTATTACATGCGAATCCTATTGGGAACCTACTGAATTCACCATGATGCTTAGATTCCGTTCCTTAAAATGTTGCTAATACTGAAAAGCACACTCATACAAGCATGTCCCATTGCGAACTCACTGAATTCGCCTAGAAATTTTGATTCCATTCGTGAAAATTTTTCTATACCCCGAACAGTCCACTAATTACTACTGCGGCCTATTTGGAACTAACCGAATTCACCATGTTACTCGGATTCGGCTCACCAAATTTTGATAAATCTTTAAAAGTACACATATTACAAGAGCCTGCTACTAGCAACTAACTGAATTCACAAAGAAACAGTGTTTCAGTTCGTTAAAACGTTGCTCTATCTTGAAAAACAAGCTTATTACATGCGAATCCTATTGGGAACCTACTGAATTCACCATGATACTTAGATTCTGTTCCTAAATGTTGCTATATATTGAAAAGCTCACTCATACAATCATGTCCCATTGGGAACTCACTGAATTCGCCTAGAAATTTTGATTCCATTCGTGAAAATTTTTCTATATCCTGAAGACTCCACTTATTACTACTGCGGCCTACTGGAAACTAACCGAATTCACCATGTTCCTGAGATTCGGCACACCAAATTTTGATAAATCTTTAAAAGTACACATATTACAAGAGCCTGCTACTGGGAAATAACAGAATTCACAAAGAAACAGGGTTTCAGTTCGTTAAAACGTTGCTCTATCTTGAATAACAAGCTTATTACATGCCAATCCTATTGAGAACCTACTGAATTCACCGTGATACTTAGATTCTGTTCCTAAATGTTGCTATATATTGAAAAGCTCACTCATACAATCATGTCCCATTGGGAATTCACTGAATTCGCCTAGAAATATTGATTCCATCGTGAAAATTTTTTGATATCCTGAACACTCCACTTACTACGACTGCGGACTTTTGGGAACTAACCGAATTCAAAAAATTTACTGAGATTCGGCTGACCAAAATTTGATAAATCTTTAAAAGTACACATATTACAAGAGCCTGCTACTGGGAACTCACTTAATTCACAAAGAAACGGTGTTTGAGTTCGTTAAAACGTTGCTCTATCTTGAACAACATGCTTATTACATGCGAATCCTATTGGGAACCTACTGAATTCACCATGATTCTTAGATTCCTTTCCTTAAAATTTTGCTATATATTGAAAAGCACACTCATGAAAGTATGTCCCATTGGGAACTGACTGAATTCGCCAAGAAATTTTGATTCCATTCGTAAAAATTTTTCTATACCCCGAAGAGTCCAATTATTACTACTGCGGCCTATTTGGAACTAACCGAATTCACTATGTTACTGAGATTCTGCACACCAAATTTTGCTAAATCTTTAAAAGTACGCATATCACAAGAGCCTGCTACTGGGAACTCACTGAATTCACAAAGAACGAGTGTTTCAGTTCGTTAAAACTTTGCTCTATCTTGAACAACCTGCTTATTACATGCGAATCCTATTGGGAACCTACTGAATTCATCATGATACTTAGATTCCGTTCCTTAAATGTTGCTAATACGGAAAAGCACACTCATACAAGCATGTCCCATTGCGAACGCACTGAATTCGCCTAGAAATTTTGATTCCATTCGTTAAAATTTTTCTATACCCCGAACAGTCCCCTAATAACTACTGCGGCCTATTTGGAACCTACCGAATTCACCATGTTACTCAGATTCGGCTCACCAAATTTTGATAAATCTTTAAAAGTACACATATTACAAGAGCCTGCTACCAGCAACTAACTGAATTCTCAAAGAAAGAGTGTTTCAGTTCGTTAAAACGTGGCTCTATCTTGAATAACAAGCTTATTGCATGCAAATCCTATTGGGCAACTACTGAATTCACCATGATACTTAGATTCTGTTCCTAAAATGTTGCTATATATTGAAAAGCACACTCATACAATCATATCCCTTTGGAAACTTACTGAATTCGTCTAGAAATTTTGATTCCATTCGTGAAAATTTTTCTATATCCTGAACACTCCACTTATTACTATTGCGGCCTATTGGGAACTAACCGAATTCACAATTTACTGAGATTTGGCTCACCAAATTTTGATAAATCTTTAAAAGTACACATATCACTAGAGCCTGCTACTGGGAACTCACTGAATTCACAAAGAAATAGTGTTTCAGTTCGTTAAAACGTTGCTCTATCTTGAACAACAAGCTTATTACATGCGAATCCTATCGGGAACCTACTGAATTCACCATGATACTTAGATTGTGTTCCTAAAATGTTGCTATATATTGAAATGCATACTCATAGAAGCATGTCCCATTGGGAACTCTATAAAATCGTCTAGAAATTTTGACTCCATTAGTGAAAATTTTTCTATATCCAGAATAGACCACTTATTACTTCTGTGGCCTTTTGGGAACTAACCGAATTCAACAAGTTACTGAGATTCGGCACACCAAATTTTGATAAATCTTTAAAAGTACACATATTACAAGAGCCTGCTACTGGGAAATAACAGAATTCACAAAGAAACAGGGTTTCAGTTCGTTAAAACGTTGCTCTATCTGGAATAACAAGCTTATTACATGCCAATCCTATTGAGAACCTACTGAATTCACCGTGATACTTAGATTCTGTTCCTAAATGTTGCTATATATTGAAAAGCTCACTCATACAATCATGTCCCATTGGGAACTCACTGAATTCGCCTAGAAATTTTGATTCCACTCGTGAAAATTTTTCTATATCCTGAAGACTCCACTTATTACTACTGCGGCCTATTTGAAACTAACCGAATTCACCATGTTCCTGAGATTCGGCTCACCAAATTTTGATAAATCTTTAAAAGTACACATATCACAAGAGTCTGCTACTGGGAACTCACTGAATTCACAAAGAAACAGTGTTTCAGTTCGTTAAAACGTTGCTCTGTCTTGAACAACATGCTTATTACATGCCAATCCTATTTAGAACCTACTGAATTCACCATGATACTTAGATTCTGTTCCTAAAATGTTGCTATATATTGAAAAGCTCACTCATACAATCATGTCCCATTGGGAATTCACTGAATTCGCCTAGAAATTTTGATTCCATCGTGAAAATTTTTTGATATCCTGAACACTCCACTTACTACGACTGCGGACTTTTGGGAACTAACCGAATTCACCAATTTACTGAGATTCGGCTGACCAAAATTTGATAAATCTTTAAAAGTACACATATTACAAGAGCCTGCTACTGGGAACTCACTTAATTCACAAAGAAACGGTGTTTCAGTTCGTTAAAACGTTGCTCTATCTTGAACAACATGCTTATTACATGCGAATCCTATTGGGAACCTACTGAATTCACCATGATTCTTAGATTCCTTTCCTTAAAATTTTGCTATATATTGAAAAGCACACTCATGAAAGTATGTCCCATTGGGAACTGACTGAATTCGCCAAGAAATTTTGATTCCATTCGTAAAAATTTTTCTATACCCCGAAGAGTCCAATTATTACTACTGCGGCCTATTTGGAACTAACCGAATACACCATGTTACTGAGATTCTGCACACCAAATTTTGATAAATCTTTAAAAGTACACATATCACAAGAGTCTGCTACTGTGAATTCACTGAATTCACAAAGAACCAGTGTTTCAGTTCGTTAAAACTTTGCTCTATCTTGAACAACATGCTTATTACATGCGAATCCTATTGGGAACCTACTGAATTCATCATGATACTTAGATTCCGTTCCTTAAATGTTGCTAATACGGAAAAGCACACTCATACAAGCATGTCCCATTGCGAACTCACTGAATTCGCCTAGAAATTTTGATTCCATTCGTTAAAATTTTTCTATACCCCGAACAGTCCCCTAATAACTACTGCGGCCTATTTGGAACTAACCGAATTCACCATGTTACTCAGATTCGGCTCACCAAATTTTGATAAATCTTTAAAAGTACACATATTACAAGAGCCTGCTACCAGCAACTAACTGAATTCTCAAAGAAAGAGTGTTTCAGTTCGTTAAAACGTGGCTCTATCTTGAATAACAAGCTTATTACATGCAAATCCTATTGGGAAACTACTGAATTCACCATGATACTTAGATTCTGTTCCTAAAATGTTGCTATATATTGAAAAGCACACTCATACAATCATATCCCTTTGGAAACTTACTGAATTCCTCTAGAAATTTTGATTCCATTCGTGAAAATTTTTCTATATCCCGAACACTCCACTTATTACTATTGCGGCCTATTGGGAACTAACCGAATTCACAATTTACTGAGATTTGGCTCACCAAATTTTGATAAATCTTTAAAAGTACACATATCACTAGAGCCTGCTACTGGGAACTCACTGAATTCACAAAGAAATAGTGTTTCAGTTCGTTAAAACGTTGCTCTATCTTGAACAACAAGCTTATTACATGCGAATCCTATTGGGAACCTACTGAATTCACCATGGTACTTAGATTGTGTTCCTAAAATGTTGCTATATATTGAAATGCATACTCATAGAAGCATGTCCCATTGGGAACTCTATAAAATCGTCTAGAAATTTTGACTCCATTAGTGAAAATTTTTCTATATCCAGAATAGACCACTTATTACTTCTGTGGCCTTTTGGGAACTAACCGAATTCAACAAGTTACTGAGATTCGGCACACCAAATTTTGATAAATCTTTAAAAGTACACATATTACAAGAGCCTGCTACTGGGAAATAACAGAATTCACAAAGATACAGGGTTTCAGTTCATTAAAACGTTGCTCTATCTTGAATAACAAGCTTATTACATGCCAATCCTATTGAGAACCTACTGAATTCACCGTGATACTTAGATTCTGTTCCTAAATGTTGCTATATATTGAAAAGCTCACTCATACAATCATGTCCCATTGGGAACTCACTGAATTCGCCTAGAAATTTTGATTCCACTCGTGAAAATTTTTCTATATCCTGAAGACTCCACTTATTACTACTGCGGCCTATTGGAAACTAACCAAATTCACCATGTTCCTGAGATTCGGCTCACCAAATTTTGATAAATCTTTAAAAGTACACATATCACAAGAGTCTGCTACTGGGAACTCACTGAATTCACAAAGAAACAGTGTTTCAGTTCGTTAAAACGTTGCTCTATCTTGAACAACATGCTTATTACATGCCAATCCTATTGAGAACCTACTGAATACACCATGATACTTAGATTCTGTTCCTAAAATTTTGCTATATATTGAAAAGCTAACTCATACAATCATGTCCCATTGGGAATTCACTGAATTCGCCTAGAAATTTTGATTCCACTCGTGAAAATTTTTTGATATCCCGAACACTCCACTTACTACGACTGCGGACTTTTGGGAACTAACCGAATTCACCAATTTACTGAGATTCGGCTGACCAAATTTTGATAAATCTTTAAAAGTACACATATTACAAGAGCCTGCTACTGGGAAATAACAGAATTCACAAAGAAACAGGGTTTCAGTTCGTTAAAACGTTGCTCTATCTTGAATAACAAGCTTATTACATGCCAATCCTATTGAGAACCTACTGAATTCACCGTGATACTTAGATTCTGTTCCTAAATGTTGCTATATATTGAAAAGCTCACTCATACAATCATGTCCCATTGGGAACTCACTGAATTCGCCTAGAAATTTTGATTCCACTCGTGAAAATTTTTCTATATCCTGAAGACTCCACTTATTACTACTGCGGCCTATTGGAAACTAACCGAATTCACCATGTTCCTGAGATTCGGCTCACCAAATTTTGATAAATCTTTAAAAGTACACATATCACAAGAGTCTGCTACTGGGAACTCACTGAATTCACAAAGAAACAGTGTTTCAGTTCGTTAAAACGTTGCTCTATCTTGAACAACATGCTTATTACATGCCAATCCTATTGAGAACCTACTGAATACACCATGATACTTAGATTCTGTTCCTAAAATTTTGCTATATATTGAAAAGCTAACTCATACAATCATGTCCCATTGGGAACTCACTGAATTCGCCTAGAAATTTTGATTCCATCGTGAAAATTTTTTGATATCCCGAACACTCCACTTACTACGACTGCGGACTTTTGGGAACGAACCGAATTCACCAATTTACTGAGATTCGGCTGACCAAATTTTGATAAATCTTTAAAAGTACACATATTACAAGAGCCTGCTACTGGGAACTCACTTAATTCACAAAGAAACGGTGTTTCAGTTCGTTAAATCGTTGCTCTATCTTGAACAACATGCTTATTACATGCGAATCCTATTGGGAACATACTGAATTCACCATGATACTTAGATTCCTTTCCTTAAAATTTTGCTATATATTGAAAAGCACACTCATGAAAGTATGTCCCATTGGGAACTGACTGAATTCGCCAAGAAATTTTGATTCCATTCGTAAAAATTTTTCTATACCCCGAAGAGTCCAATTATTACTACTGCGGCCTATTTGGAACTAACCGAATTCACCATGTTACTGAGATTCTGCACACCAAATTTTGATAAATCTTTAAAAGTACACATATCACAAGAGCCTGCTACTGGGAACTCACTGAATTCACAAAGAACCAGTGTTTCAGTTCATTAAAACTTTGCCCTATCTTGAACAACATGCTTATTACATGCGAATCCTATTGGGAACCTACTGAATTCATCATGATACTTAGATTCCGTTCCTTAAATGTTGCCAATACGGAAAAGCACACTCATACAAGCATGTCCCATTGCGAACTCACTGAATTTGCCTAGAAATTTTGATTCCATTCGTTAAAATTTTTCTATACCCCGAACTGTCCCCTAATTACTACTGCGGCCTATTTGGAACTAACCGAATTCACCATGTTACTCAGATTCGGCTCACCAAATTTTGATAAATCTTTAAAAGTACACATATTACAAGAGCCTGCTACCAGCAACTAACTGAATTCTCAAAGAAAGAGTGTTTCAGTTCGTTAAAACGTTGCTCTATCTTGAATAACAAGCTTATTACATGCAAATCCTATTGGGAACCTACTGTATTCACCATGATACTTAGATTCCGTTCCTTAAACTGTTGCTATATATTGAAATGCACACTCATACAAGCATGTCCCATTGGGAACTCACTGAATTCGTCTAGAAATTTTGACTCCATTCGTGAAAATGTTTCTATATCCCGAACACTCCACTTATTACTACTGCGGCCTATTGGGAACTAACCGAATTCACCAATTTTCTGAGATTCGGTCACCAAATTTTGATAAATCTTTAAAAGTACACATATCACAAGAGCCTGCTACTGGGAACTAACTGAATTCACAAAGAAACAGTGTTTCAGTTCGTTAAAACGTTGCTCTATCTTGAACAACAAGCTTATTACATGCGAATCCTATTGGGACCTACTGAATTCAACATGATACTTTGATTCCGTTCCTTAAAATGTTGCTATATATTGAAAAGCAAACTCATAAAAGCATGTCCCATTGGGAACTCACTGAATTCTCCTAGAAATTTTGATTCCATTCGTGATAATTTGTCTATATCCCGAACAGTCCACTTATTGCTACTGCGGCCTATTGGGAACTAATTGAATTCACCAAGTTACTGAGATTCGGCTGACCAAATTTTGATAAATATTTAAAAGTACACATATTATAAGTGCCTGCTACTGGTAACTAACTGAATTCACAAAGAAACAGTGTTTCAGTTCGTTAAAACGATGCTCTATCTTGAATAACAAGCTTATTACATGCGAATCCTATTGGGGACCTACTGAATTCACAGTGATACTTAGATTCCGTTCTTTAAAATGATGCTATATATTGAATGCACACTCATACAAGCATGTCCCATTGGGAACTCTCTGAAATAATCTAGAAATTTTGACTCCATTCGTGAAAATTTTTCTATATCCGGAACAGTCCACTTATTACTTCTGTGGCCTATTGGGAACTAACCGAATTCAACATGTTACTGAGATTCAGATCACCAAATTTTGATAAATCTTTAAAAGTACACATATTACAAGAGCCTTCTACTTGCAACTAACTGAATTCACAAAGAAACAGTGTTTCAGTTCATTAAAACTTTGCTCTATCTTGAAAAACGAGTTTATTACATGCGAATCCTATTGGGAAACTACTGAATTAACCATGATCCTTAGATTCCGTTCCTTAAAATGTTGGTATATATTGAAATGCACACTCAGACAAGCACATCATATTGGGAATTCATGGAATTCGCCTAGAAATTTTGATTCCACTCGTGAAAATTTTTCTATATCCCGACCAGTCCACTTATTACTACTGCGGCCTCTTGGGAACTAACTGAATTCACAAAGTTACTGAGATTCGGCTCAGGAAATTTTGATAAATCTTTAAAAGGACACATATCACAAGAGCCTGCTACTGGGAACTAATTGAATTCACAAATAAACAAGGTTTCAGTTCGTTAAAACCTTGCTCTATATAGATTAACAAGCTTATTAAATGCGAATCCTATTGGGAACCTACTGAATTCACCATGATACTTAGATTCCGTTTCTAAAATTGTTGCTATATACGGAAAAGCACACTCATACAAGCATGTACTATTGGGAAGTCACTGAATTCGCCTAGAAATTTTGATTCCATTCGTTGAAATTTTTCTATACCCCAAACAGTCCACTTATTACAACTGCGGCCTATTTGGAACTAACCGAATTCCCCATGTTACTCAGGTTCGGCTCAACAAATTTTGATAAATCTTTAAAAATACACATATTACAAGAGCCTTCTACTAACAACTAAATGAATTCACAAAGAAACAGTGTTTCAGTTCGTTAAAACTCTGCTCTATCTTGAATAACAAGCTTATTACATGCGAATCCTATTGGGGACCTACAGAATTCACCGTGACACTTAGATTCCGTTCTTTAAAATATTGCTTTATATTGAAATGCACACTCATACAAGCATGTCCCATTGGGAACTCTCTTAAATCATCTAGAAATTTTGACTCCATTCGTGAAAATTTTTCTATATCCCGAACAGACCACTTTTTAATTCTGTGGCCTACTGGGAACTAACCGAATTCAACAAGTTACTGAGATTCGGCACACCAAATTTTGATAAATCTTTAAAAGTACACATATTACAAGAGCCTGCTACTGGGAAATAACTGAATTCACAAAGAAACAGTGTTTCAGTTCGTTAAAACGTTGCTCTATCTTGAATAACAAGCTTATTACATGCGAATCCTATTGGGAACCTACTGAATTCACCATGATACTTAGATTCCGTTCCTTAAAATGTTGTTATATATTGAAAAGCACACTCATTCAAGCACGTCCCATTGGGAACTGACTGAATTCGCCAAGAAATTTTGATTCCATTCGTGAAAATTTTTCTATACCCCGAACAGTCCAATTATTACTACTGCGGCCTATTTGGAAGTAACCGAATTCACCATGTTACTGAGATTCTGCACAACAAATTTTGATAAATCTTTAAAAGTACATATATTACAAGAGCCTGCTACTGGGAACTCAATGAATTCACAAAGAAACAGTGTTTCAGTCGTTAAAACGTTGCTCTATCTTGAACAAAATTCTTATTATATGCGAATCCATTGGGAACCTACTGAATTCACCATGATACTTAGATTCCGTTCCTTAAAATGTTGCTAATACGGAAAAGCACTCTCATACAAGCATGTCCCATGGGAACTCACTGAATTCGCCTAGAAATTTTGATTCCATTCGTTAAAATTTTTCTATATCCCGAACAATCCACTTATTACTACTGAGGCCTATTTGGAACAAACCGAATTCACCATGTTACTCAGATACGGCTCATCAAATTTTGATAAATCTTTAAAAGTACACATATTACAAGAGCCTGCTACTAGCAACTAACTGAATTCACAAAGAAACAGTGTTTCAGTCCGTTAAAACGTTGCTCTATCTTGAAACAAGCTTATTACATGCGAATCCTAATGCGAACCTACTGAATTCACCATGATACTTAGATTCTGAACCTAAAATTTTGGTATATATTGAAAAGCTCACGCATACAATCATGTCCCATTGGGAACTCACTGAATTCGCCTAGAAATTTTGATTCCATTCGTGAAAATTTTTCTATATCCCGAACACTCCACTTAATACTACTGCGGCCTATTGGGACCTAACCGAATTCACCAATTTTCTGAGATTCGGTCACCAAATTTGGATAAATCTTTAAAAGTACACATATCACAAGAGCCTGCTACTGGGAACTAACTGAATTCACAAAGAAACAGTGTTTCAGTTCGTTAAAACGTTGCTCTATCTTGAACAACAAGCTTATTACATGCGAATCCTATTGGGACCTACTGAATTCAACATGATACTTTGATTCCGTTCCTTAAAATGTTGCTATATATTGAAAAGCTAACTCATAAAAGCATGTCCCATTGGGAACTCACTGAATTCTCCTAGAAATATTGATTCCATTCGTGATAATTTGTCTATATCCCGAACAGTCCACTTATTACTACTGCGGACTATTGGGAACTAATTGAATTCACCAAGTTACTGAGATTCGGCTCACCAAATTTTGATAAATATTTAAAAGTACACATATTACAAGTGCCTGCTACTGGGAACTAACTGAATTCACAAAGAAACAGTGTTTCAGTTCGTTAAAACGATGCTCGATCTTGAATAACAAGCTTATTACATGCGAATCCTATTGGGGACCTACTGAATTCACAGTGATACTTAGATTCCGTTCTTTAAAATGTTGCTATATATTGAAATGCACACTCATACAAGCATGTCCCATTGGGAACTCTCTGAAATAATCTAGAAATTTTGACTCCATTCGTGAAAATTTTTCTATATCCGGAACAGTCCACTTATTACTTCTGTGGCCTATTTGGAAATAACCGAATTCAACAAGTTACTGAGATTCGGCTCACCAAATTTTGATAAATCTTTAAAAGTACACATATTACAAGAGCCTTCTACTTGCAACTAACTGAATTCACAAAGAAACAGTGTTTCAGTTCATTAAAACTTTGCTCTATCTTGAAAAACGAGCTTATTACATGCGAATCCTATTGGGAACCTACTGAATTAACCATGATACTTAAATTCCGTTCCTTCAAATGTTGCTATATATTGAAAAGCACACTCATACAAGCATGTCCCATTGGGAACTCACTGAATTCTCCTAGGAATTTTGCTTCCATTCGTGATAATTTTTCTATATCCCGAACAGTCCGCTTATTACTACTGCGGCCTGTTGGGAACTAATCGAATTCACCAAGTTACTGAGATTCGGCTCACCAAATTTTGATAAATCTTTAAAAGTACACATATTACAAGAGCCTGCTACTGGCAACTAAATGAATTCACAAAGAAACAGTGTTTCAGTTCGTTAAAACTCTGCTCTATCTTGAATAACAAGCTTATTACATGCGAATCCTATTGGGGACCTACAGAATTCACCGTGACACTTAGATTCCGTTCTTTAAAATGTTGCTTTATATTGAAATGCACACTCATACAAGCATGTCCCATTGGGAACTCTCTTAAATCATCTAGAAATTTTGACTCCATTCGTGAAAATTTTTCTATATCCCGAACAGACCACTTTTTAATTCTGTGGCCTACTGGGAACTAACCGAATTCAACAAGTTACTGAGATTCGGCACACCAAATTTTGATAAATCTTTAAAAGTACACATATTACAAGAGCCTGCTACTGGGAAATAACTGAATTCACAAAGAAACAGTGTTTCAGTTCGTTAAAACGTTGCTCTATCTTGAATAACAAGCTTATTACATGCGAATCCTATTGGGAACCTACTGAATTCACCATGATACTTAGATTCCGTTCCTTAAAATGTTGTTATATATTGAAAAGCACACTCATTCAAGCACGTCCCATTGGGAACTGACTGAATTCGCCAAGAAATTTTGATTCCATTCGTGAAAATTTTTCTATACCCCGAACAGTCCAATTATTACTACTGCGGCCTATTTGGAAGTAACCGAATTCACCATGTTACTGAGATTCTGCACAACAAATTTTGATAAATCTTTAAAAGTACATATATTACAAGAGCCTGCTACTGGGAACTCAATGAATTCACAAAGAAACAGTGTTTCAGTCGTTAAAACGTTGCTCTATCTTGAACAAAATTCTTATTATATGCGAATCCATTGGGAACCTACTGAATTCACCATGATACTTAGATTCCGTTCCTTAAAATGTTGCTAATACGGAAAAGCACTCTCATACAAGCATGTCCCATGGGAACTCACTGAATTCGCCTAGAAATTTTGATTCCATTCGTTAAAATTTTTCTATATCCCGAACAATCCACTTATTACTACTGAGGCCTATTTGGAACAAACCGAATTCACCATGTTACTCAGATACGGCTCATCAAATTTTGATAAATCTTTAAAAGTACACATATTACAAGAGCCTGCTACTAGCAACTAACTGAATTCACAAAGAAACAGTGTTTCAGTCCGTTAAAACGTTGCTCTATCTTGAATAACAAGCTTATTACATGCGAATCCTAATGCGAACCTACTGAATTCACCATGATACTTAGATTCTGAACCTAAAATTTTGGTATATATTGAAAAGCTCACGCATACAATCATGTCCCATTGGGAACTCACTGAATTCGCCTAGAAATTTTGATTCCATTCGTGAAAATTTTTCTATATCCCGAACACTCCACTTAATACTACTGCGGCCTATTGGGACCTAACCGAATTCACCAATTTTCTGAGATTCGGTCACCAAATTTGGATAAATCTTTAAAAGTACACATATCACAAGAGCCTGCTACTGGGAACTAACTGAATTCACAAAGAAACAGTGTTTCAGTTCGTTAAAACGTTGCTCTATCTTGAACAACAAGCTTATTACATGCGAATCCTATTGGGACCTACTGAATTCAACATGATACTTTGATTCCGTTCCTTAAAATGTTGCTATATATTGAAAAGCTAACTCATAAAAGCATGTCCCATTGGGAACTCACTGAATTCTCCTAGAAATATTGATTCCATTCGTGATAATTTGTCTATATCCCGAACAGTCCACTTATTACTACTGCGGACTATTGGGAACTAATTGAATTCACCAAGTTACTGAGATTCGGCTCACCAAATTTTGATAAATATTTAAAAGTACACATATTACAAGTGCCTGCTACTGGGAACTAACTGAATTCACAAAGAAACAGTGTTTCAGTTCGTTAAAACGATGCTCGATCTTGAATAACAAGCTTATTACATGCGAATCCTATTGGGGACCTACTGAATTCACAGTGATACTTAGATTCCGTTCTTTAAAATGTTGCTATATATTGAAATGCACACTCATACAAGCATGTCCCATTGGGAACTCTCTGAAATAATCTAGAAATTTTGACTCCATTCGTGAAAATTTTTCTATATCCGGAACAGTCCACTTATTACTTCTGTGGCCTATTTGGAAATAACCGAATTCAACAAGTTACTGAGATTCGGCTCACCAAATTTTGATAAATCTTTAAAAGTACACATATTACAAGAGCCTTCTACTTGCAACTAACTGAATTCACAAAGAAACAGTGTTTCAGTTCATTAAAACTTTGCTCTATCTTGAAAAACGAGCTTATTACATGCGAATCCTATTGGGAACCTACTGAATTAACCATGATACTTAAATTCCGTTCCTTCAAATGTTGCTATATATTGAAAAGCACACTCATACAAGCATGTCCCATTGGGAACTCACTGAATTCTCCTAGGAATTTTGCTTCCATTCGTGATAATTTTTCTATATCCCGAACAGTCCGCTTATTACTACTGCGGCCTGTTGGGAACTAATCGAATTCACCAAGTTACTGAGATTCGGCTCACCAAATTTTGATAAATCTTTAAAAGTACACATATTACAAGAGCCTGCTACTGGCAACTAAATGAATTCACAAAGAAACAGTGTTTCAGTTCGTTAAAACTCTGCTCTATCTTGAATAACAAGCTTATTACATGCGAATCCTATTGGGGACCTACAGAATTCACCGTGACACTTAGATTCCGTTCTTTAAAATGTTGCTTTATATTGAAATGCACACTCATACAAGCATGTCCCATTGGGAACTCTCTTAAATCATCTAGAAATTTTGACTCCATTCGTGAAAATTTTTCTATATCCCGAACAGACCACTTATTAATTCTGTGGCCTACTGGGAACTAACCGAATTCAACAAGTTACTGAGATTCGGCACACCAAATTTTGATAAATCTTTAAAAGTACACATATTACAAGAGCCTGCTACTGGGAAATAACTGAATTCACAAAGAAACAGTGTTTCAGTTCGTTAAAACGTTGCTCTATCTTGAATAACAAGCTTATTACATGCGAATCCTATTGGGAACCTACTGAATTCACCATGATACTTAGATTCCGTTCCTTAAAATGTTGTTATATATTGAAAAGCACACTCATTCAAGCACGTCCCATTGGGAACTGACTGAATTCGCCAAGAAATTTTGATTCCATTCGTGAAAATTTTTCTATACCCCGAACAGTCCAATTATTACTACTGCGGCCTATTTGGAAGTAACCGAATTCACCATGTTACTGAGATTCTGCACAACAAATTTTGATAAATCTTTAAAAGTACATATATTACAAGAGCCTGCTACTGGGAACTCAATGAATTCACAAAGAAACAGTGTTTCAGTCGTTAAAACGTTGCTCTATCTTGAACAAAATTCTTATTATATGCGAATCCATTGGGAACCTACTGAATTCACCATGATACTTAGATTCCGTTCCTTAAAATGTTGCTAATACGGAAAAGCACTCTCATACAAGCATGTCCCATGGGAACTCACTGAATTCGCCTAGAAATTTTGATTCCATTCGTTAAAATTTTTCTATATCCCGAACAATCCACTTATTACTACTGAGGCCTATTTGGAACAAACCGAATTCACCATGTTACTCAGATACGGCTCATCAAATTTTGATAAATCTTTAAAAGTACACATATTACAAGAGCCTGCTACTAGCAACTAACTGAATTCACAAAGAAACAGTGTTTCAGTCCGTTAAAACGTTGCTCTATCTTGAATAACAAGCTTATTACATGCGAATCCTAATGCGAACCTACTGAATTCACCATGATACTTAGATTCTGAACCTAAAATTTTGGTATATATTGAAAAGCTCACGCATACAATCATGTCCCATTGGGAACTCACTGAATTCGCCTAGAAATTTTGATTCCATTCGTGAAAATTTTTCTATATCCCGAACACTCCACTTAATACTACTGCGGCCTATTGGGACCTAACCGAATTCACCAATTTTCTGAGATTCGGTCACCAAATTTGGATAAATCTTTAAAAGTACACATATCACAAGAGCCTGCTACTGGGAACTAACTGAATTCACAAAGAAACAGTGTTTCAGTTCGTTAAAACGTTGCTCTATCTTGAACAACAAGCTTATTACATGCGAATCCTATTGGGACCTACTGAATTCAACATGATACTTTGATTCCGTTCCTTAAAATGTTGCTATATATTGAAAAGCTAACTCATAAAAGCATGTCCCATTGGGAACTCACTGAATTCTCCTAGAAATATTGATTCCATTCGTGATAATTTGTCTATATCCCGAACAGTCCACTTATTACTACTGCGGACTATTGGGAACTAATTGAATTCACCAAGTTACTGAGATTCGGCTCACCAAATTTTGATAAATATTTAAAAGTACACATATTACAAGTGCCTGCTACTGGGAACTAACTGAATTCACAAAGAAACAGTGTTTCAGTTCGTTAAAACGATGCTCGATCTTGAATAACAAGCTTATTACATGCGAATCCTATTGGGGACCTACTGAATTCACAGTGATACTTAGATTCCGTTCTTTAAAATGTTGCTATATATTGAAATGCACACTCATACAAGCATGTCCCATTGGGAACTCTCTGAAATAATCTAGAAATTTTGACTCCATTCGTGAAAATTTTTCTATATCCGGAACAGTCCACTTATTACTTCTGTGGCCTATTTGGAAATAACCGAATTCAACAAGTTACTGAGATTCGGCTCACCAAATTTTGATAAATCTTTAAAAGTACACATATTACAAGAGCCTTCTACTTGCAACTAACTGAATTCACAAAGAAACAGTGTTTCAGTTCATTAAAACTTTGCTCTATCTTGAAAAACGAGCTTATTACATGCGAATCCTATTGGGAACCTACTGAATTAACCATGATACTTAAATTCCGTTCCTTCAAATGTTGCTATATATTGAAAAGCACACTCATACAAGCATGTCCCATTGGGAACTCACTGAATTCTCCTAGGAATTTTGATTCCATTCGTGATAATTTTTCTATATCCCGAACAGTCCGCTTATTACTACTGCGGCCTGTTGGGAACTAATCGAATTCACCAAGTTACTGAGATTCGGCTCACCAAATTTTGATAAATCTTTAAAAGTACACATATTACAAGAGCCTGCTACTGGCAACTAAATGAATTCACAAAGAAACAGTGTTTCAGTTCGTTAAAACTCTGCTCTATCTTGAATAACAAGCTTATTACATGCGAATCCTATTGGGGACCTACAGAATTCACCGTGACACTTAGATTCCGTTCTTTAAAATGTTGCTTTATATTGAAATGCACACTCATACAAGCATGTCCCATTGGGAACTCTCTTAAATCATCTAGAAATTTTGACTCCATTCGTGAAAATTTTTCTATATCCCGAACAGACCACTTATTAATTCTGTGGCCTACTGGGAACTAACCGAATTCAACAAGTTACTGAGATTCGGCACACCAAATTTTGATAAATCTTTAAAAGTACACATATTACAAGAGCCTGCTACTGGGAAATAACTGAATTCACAAAGAAACAGTGTTTCAGTTCGTTAAAACGTTCCTCTATCTTGAATAACAAGCTTATTACATGCGAATCCTATTGGGAACCTACTGAATTCACCATGATACTTAGATTCCGTTCCTTAAAATGTTGTTATATATTGAAAAGCACACTCATTCAAGCACGTTCCATTGGGAACTGACTGAATTCGCCAAGAAATTTTGATTCCATTCGTGAAAATTTTTCTATACCCCGAACAGTCCAATTATTACTACTGCGGCCTATTTGGAAGTAACCGAATTCACCATGTTACTGAGATTCTGCACAACAAATTTTGATAAATCTTTAAAAGTACATATATTACAAGAGCCTGCTACTGGGAACTCAATGAATTCACAAAGAAACAGTGTTTCAGTCGTTAAAACGTTGCTCTATCTTGAACAAAATTCTTATTATATGCGAATCCATTGGGAACCTACTGAATTCACCATGATACTTAGATTCCGTTCCTTAAAATGTTGCTAATACGGAAAAGCACTCTCATACAAGCATGTCCCATGGGAACTCACTGAATTCGCCTAGAAATTTTGATTCCATTCGTTAAAATTTTTCTATATCCCGAACAATCCACTTATTACTACTGAGGCCTATTTGGAACAAACCGAATTCACCATGTTACTCAGATACGGCTCATCAAATTTTGATAAATCTTTAAAAGTACACATATTACAAGAGCCTGCTACTAGCAACTAACTGAATTCACAAAGAAACAGTGTTTCAGTCCGTTAAAACGTTGCTCTATCTTGAATAACAAGCTTATTACATGCGAATCCTAATGCGAACCTACTGAATTCACCATGATACTTAGATTCTGAACCTAAAATTTTGGTATATATTGAAAAGCTCACGCATACAATCATGTCCCATTGGGAACTCACTGAATTCGCCTAGAAATTTTGATTCCATTCGTGAAAATTTTTCTATATCCCGAACACTCCACTTAATACTACTGCGGCCTATTGGGACCTAACCGAATTCACCAATTTTCTGAGATTCGGTCACCAAATTTTGATAAATCTTTAAAAGTACACATATCACAAGAGCCTGCTACTGGGAACTAACTGAATTCACAAAGAAACAGTGTTTCAGTTCGTTAAAACGTTGCTCTATCTTGAACAACAAGCTTATTACATGCGAATCCTATTGGGACCTACTGAATTCAACATGATACTTTGATTCCGTTCCTTAAAATGTTGCTATATATTGAAAAGCTAACTCATAAAAGCATGTCCCATTGGGAACTCACTGAATTCTCCTAGAAATTTTGATTCCATTCGTGATAATTTGTCTATATCCCGAACAGTCCACTTATTACTACTGCAGACTATTGGGAACTAATTGAATTCACCAAGTTACTGAGATTCGGCTCACCAAATTTTGATAAATCTTTAAAGTACACATATTACAAGAGCCTGCTACTGGGAACTAACTGAATTCACAAAGAAACAGTGTTTCAGTTCGTTAAAACTTTGCTCTATCTGGAATAACATGCTTATTACAAGCAAATACTATTGGGGACCTACTGAATTCACCGTGACACTTAGAATCCGTTCTTTAAAATGTTGCTTTAAATTGAAATGCACACTCATACAAGCATGTCCCACGGGGAACTCTATGAAATCGGCTAGAAATTTTGACTCCATTCGTGAAAATTTTTCTATATCCGGAACAGACCACTTATTACTTCTGTGGCCTATTGGGAACTCCCCGAATTCAACAAGTTACTGAGATTCGGCACACCAAATTTTGATAAATCTTTAAAAGTACACATATTACAAGAGACTGCTACTGGGAACTAACTGAATTCACAAAGAAACAGTGTTTCAGTTCGTTAAAACTTTGCTCTATCTTGAATAACATGCTTATTACATGTGAATCATATTGGGAATCTAGTGAATTCACCATGATACTTAGATTCCGTTCCTTAAAAACGTTGCTATATATTGAAAAGCACACTCATCCAAGCATGTCCCATTGGGAACTGACTGAATTCGCCAAGAAATTTTGATTCCATTCGTAAAAATTTTTCTATACCCCGAACAGTCCACTTATTACTACTGCGGCCTATTTGGAACTAACCGAATTCTCCATGTTACTGAGATTCTGCTCACCAAATTTTGATAAATCTTTAAAAGTACACATATTATAAGAGCCTGCTACTGGGAACTCACTGAATTCACAAAGAAACGGTGTTTCAGTTCGTTAAAACGTTGCTCTATGTTGAACAACATGCTTATTACATGCGAATCCTAATGGGAACCTACTGAATTCACCATGATACTTAGATTCCGTTCCTTCAAATGTTGCTATATACGGAGAAGCACACTCATACAAGCATGTCCCATTGGGAACTCACTGAATTCGCCTAGAAATTTTGATTCCATTCGAGAAAATTTTTCTATATCCCGAACACTCCACTTATTACTACTGCGGCCTATTGGGAACTAACCGAATTCAACAAGTTACTGAGATTCGGCACACCAAATTTTGATAAATCTTTAAAAGTACACATATTACAAGAGCCTGCTACTGGGAACTGACTGAATTCACAAAGAAACAGTTTTTCGGTTCGTTAAAACGTTCCTCTATCTTGAATAACAAGCTTATTACATGCGAATCCTATTGGGAACATACTGAATTCACCATGAAACTTAGATTCCGTTCCTTAAAATGTTGCTATATATTGAAATGCACACTCATACAAGCACATCATATTGGGAACTCATTGAATTCGCCTAGAAATTTTGAATCCATTTGTGAAAATTTATCTATATCCCGACCAGTCCACTTATTACTACTGTGGCCTATTGGGAAATAACCGAATTCACCAAGTTACTGATATTAGGCTCAATAAATTTTGATAAATCTTTAAAAGGACACATATCACAAGAGCCTGCTACTGGGAACTAATTGAATTCAGAAAGAAACAGGGTTTCGGTTCGTTAAAACGTTGCTCTACCTAGATTAACAAGCTTATTACATGCGAATCCTATTGGGAACCTACTGAATTCACCATGATACTTAGATTCCTTTCCTTCAAATGTTGCTATATACGGAGAAGCACACTCATACAAGCATGTCCCATTGGGAACTCACTGAATTCGCCTAGAAATTTTGATTCCATTCGAGAAAATTTTTCTATACCCCGAACAGTCTACTCATTACGACTGCGGCCTATTTGGAACTAACCGAATTCACCATGTTACTCAGATTCGGCTCAACAAATTTTGATATATCTTTAAAAATACACATATTACAAGAGCCTGCTACTAACACTAACTGAATTCACAAAGAAACAGTGTTTCAGTTCCTTAAAACGTTGCTCTATCTTGAATAACATGCTTATTAAATGCGAATCCTATTGGGAACCTACTGAATTCACCATGATACTTAGATTCCGTTCCTTCAAATGTTGCTATATATTGAAAAGCAAACTCATACAAGCATGTCCCATTGGGAACTCAATGTATTCTCCTAGAAATTTTGATTCCATCCGTGATAAGTTTTCTATGTCCCGAACAGTCCACTTATTACTACTGCGGCCTATTGGGAACTAACCGAATTCACCAAGTTACTGAGATTCGGCTCAGGAAATTTTGATAAATCTTTAAAAGGACACATATCACAAGAGCCTGCTCCTGGAAACTAATTGAATTCACAAAGTAACAGGGTTTCAGTTCGTGAAAATATTGCTCTATCTAGATTAACAAGCTTATTACATGCAAATCCTATTGGGAACCTACTGAATTCACCATGATACTTAGATTCCATTTCTTGAAATTTTGCTATATACCGAAAAGCAAACTAATAAAAGCATGTCCCACTGGGAACTCACTGAATTCTCCTAGAAATTTTGATTCCATTCTTGATAATTTTTCTATATCCCGAAGAGTATACTTATTACTACTGCGGCCTATTGGGAACTAATTGAATTCACCAAGTTACTGAGATTCGGCTCACCAAATTTTGATAAATATTTAAAAGTACACATATTACAAGAGCCTGCTACTAACAACTAACTGAATTCACAAAGAAACAGTGTTTCAGTTCGTTAAAACGTTGCTCTATCTTGAACAACATGCTTATTACATGCGAATCCTATTGGGAACCTACTGAATTCACCATGATACTTAGATTCCGTTCCTTAAAATGTTGCTGTATATTGAAAAGCACACTCATACAAGCATGCCCCATTGGGAACTCGCTGAATTCTCCTAGGAATTTTGATTCCATCCGTGATAATTTTTCTATATGCCGAACAGTCCGCTTATTACTACTGCGGCCTGTTGGGAACTAATCGAATTCACCAAGTTACTGAGTTTCGGCTCACCAAATTTTGATAAATCTTTAAAGTACACATATTACAAGAGCCTGCTACTGGGAACTAACTGAATTCACAAAGAAACAGTGTTTCAGTTCGTTAAAACTTTGCTCTATCTTGAATAACATGCTTATTACATGCGAATCCAATTGGGGACCTACTGAATTCACCGTGACACTTAGATTCCGTTCTTTAAAATGTTGCTTTATATTGAAATGCACACTCATACAAGCATGAACCATTGGGAACTCTCTGAAATCAGCTAGAAATTTTGACTCCATTCGTGAAAATTATTCTATATCCGGAACAGACCACTTATTACTTCTGTGGCCTATTGGGAACTAACCGAATTCAAGAGTTACTGAGATTCGGCACACCAAATTTTGATAAATCTTTAAAAGTACACATATTACAAGAGCCTGCTACTGGGAACTAACTGAATTCACAAAGAAACAGTGTTTCAGTTCGTTAAAACTTTGCTCTATCTTGAATAATATGCTTATTACATGTGAATCATATTGGGAATCTAGTGAATTCACCATGATACTAGATTCCGTTCCTTAAAACGTTGCTATATATTGACAAGCACACTCATCCAAGCATGTCCCACTGGGAACTGACTGAATTCGCCAAGAAATTTTGATGCCATTCGTAAAAATTTTTCTATACCCCGAACAGTCCACTTATTACTACTGCGGCCTATTTGGAACTAACCGAATTCACCATGTTACTTTGATTCGGCACATCAAATTTTGATAAATCTTTAAAAGTACACATATTACAAGAGCCTGCTACTGGGAACTCACTGAATTCACAAAGAAACGGTGTTTCAGCTCGTTAAAACGTTGCTCTATCTTGAACAACATGCTTAGTACATGAGAATCCTATTGGGAACATACTGAATTCACCATGATACTTAGATTCCGTTCCTTAAAATGTTGCTATATATTGAAATGCACACTCATACAAGCACATCATATTGGGAACTCATTGAATTCGCCTAGAAATTTTGATTCCATTTGTGAAAATTTTTCTATATCCCGACCAGTCCACTTATTACTACTGCGGCCTATTGGGAAATAACCGAATTCACCAAGTTACTGATATTAGGCTCAGTAAATTTTGATAAATCTTTAAAAGGACACATATCACAAGAGCCTGCTACTGGGAACTAATTGAATTCAGAAAGAAACAGGGTTTCAGTTCGTTAAAACGTTGCTCTACCTAGATTAACAAGCTTATTACATGCGAATCCTATTGGGATCCTACTGAATTCACCATGATACTTAGATTCCTTTCCTTCAAATGTTGCTATATACGGAGAAGCACACTCATACAAGCATGTCCCATTGGGAACTCACTGAATTCGCCTAGAAATTTTGATTCCATTCGAGAAAATTTTTCTATACCCCGAACAGTCTACTTATTACGACTGCGGCCTATTTGGAACTAACCGAATTCACCATGTTACTCAGATTCGGCTCAACAAATTTTGATATATCTTTAAAAATACACATATTACAAGAGCCTGCTACTAACACTAACTGAATTCACAAAGAAACAGTGTTTCAGTTCCTTAAAACGTTGCTCTATCTTGAATAACATGCTTATTAAATGCGAATCCTATTGGGAACCTACTGAATTCACCATGATACTTAGATTCCGTTCCTTCAAATGTTGCTATATATTGAAAAGCACACTCATACAAGCATGTCCCATTGGGAACTCACTGTATTCTCCTAGAAATTTTGATTCCATCCGTGATAATTTTTCTATATCCCGAACAGTCCACTTATTACTACTGCGGCCTATTGGGAACTAACCGAATTCACCAAGTTACTGAGATTCGGCTCAGGAAATTTTGATAAATCTTTAAAAGGACACATATCACAAGAGCCTGCTCCTGGAAACTAATTGAATTCACAAAGTAACAGGGTTTCAGTTCGTGAAAATATTGCTCTATCTAGATTAACAAGCTTATTACATGCAAATCCTATTGGGAACCTACTGAATTCACCATGATACTTAGATTCCATTTCTTGAAATTTTGCTATATACCGAAAAGCAAACTAATAAAAGCATGTCCCACTGGGAACTCACTGAATTCTCCTAGAAATTTTGATTCCATTCTTGATAATTTTTCTATATCCCGAAGAGTATACTTATTACTACTGCGGCCTATTGGGAACTAATTGAATTCACCAAGTTACTGAGATTCGGCTCACCAAATTTTGATAAATATTTAAAAGTACACATATTACAAGAGCCTGCTACTAACAACTAACTGAATTCACAAAGAAACAGTGTTTCAGTTCGTTAAAACGTTGCTCTATCTTGAACAACATGCTTATTACATGCGAATCCTATTGGGAACCTACTGAATTCACCATGATACTTAGATTCCGTTCCTTAAAATGTTGCTGTATATTGAAAAGCACACTCATACAAGCATGCCCCATTGGGAACTCGCTGAATTCTCCTAGGAATTTTGATTCCATCCGTGATAATTTTTCTATATGCCGAACAGTCCGCTTATTACTACTGCGGCCTGTTGGGAACTAATCGAATTCACCAAGTTACTGAGTTTCGGCTCACCAAATTTTGATAAATCTTTAAAGTACACATATTACAAGAGCCTGCTACTGGGAACTAACTGAATTCACAAAGAAACAGTGTTTCAGTTCGTTAAAACTTTGCTCTATCTTGAATAACATGCTTATTACATGCGAATCCAATTGGGGACCTACTGAATTCACCGTGACACTTAGATTCCGTTCTTTAAAATGTTGCTTTATATTGAAATGCACACTCATACAAGCATGAACCATTGGGAACTCTCTGAAATCAGCTAGAAATTTTGACTCCATTCGTGAAAATTATTCTATATCCGGAACAGACCACTTATTACTTCTGTGGCCTATTGGGAACTAACCGAATTCAAGAGTTACTGAGATTCGGCACACCAAATTTTGATAAATCTTTAAAAGTACACATATTACAAGAGCCTGCTACTGGGAACTAACTGAATTCACAAAGAAACAGTGTTTCAGTTCGTTAAAACTTTGCTCTATCTTGAATAATATGCTTATTACATGTGAATCATATTGGGAATCTAGTGAATTCACCATGATACTAGATTCCGTTCCTTAAAACGTTGCTATATATTGACAAGCACACTCATCCAAGCATGTCCCACTGGGAACTGACTGAATTCGCCAAGAAATTTTGATGCCATTCGTAAAAATTTTTCTATACCCCGAACAGTCCACTTATTACTACTGCGGCCTATTTGGAACTAACCGAATTCACCATGTTACTTTGATTCGGCACATCAAATTTTGATAAATCTTTAAAAGTACACATATTACAAGAGCCTGCTACTGGGAACTCACTGAATTCACAAAGAAACGGTGTTTCAGTTCGTTAAAACGTTGCTCTATCTTGAACAACATGCTTAGTACATGAGAATCCTATTGGGAACATACTGAATTCACCATGATACTTAGATTCCGTTCCTTAAAATGTTGCTATATATTGAAATGCACACTCATACAAGCACATCATATTGGGAACTCATTGAATTCGCCTAGAAATTTTGATTCCATTTGTGAAAATTTTTCTATATCCCGACCAGTCCACTTATTACTACTGCGGCCTATTGGGAAATAACCGAATTCACCAAGTTACTGATATTAGGCTCAGTAAATTTTGATAAATCTTTAAAAGGACACATATCACAAGAGCCTGCTACTGGGAACTAATTGAATTCAGAAAGAAACAGGGTTTCAGTTCGTTAAAACGTTGCTCTACCTAGATTAACAAGCTTATTACATGCGAATCCTATTGGGAACCTACTGAATTCACCATGATACTTAGATTCCTTTCCTTCAAATGTTGCTATATACGGAGAAGCACACTCATACAAGCATGTCCCATTGGGAACACACTGAATTCGCCTAGAAATTTTGATTCCATTCGAGAAAATTTTTCTATACCCCGAACAGTCTACTTATTACGACTGCGGCCTATTTGGAACTAACCGAAATCACCATGTTACTCAGATTCGGCTCAACAAATTTTGATATATCTTTAAAAATACACATATTACAAGAGCCTGCTACTAACACTAACTGAATTCACAAAGAAACAGTGTTTCAGTTACTTAAAACGTTGCTCTATCTTGAATAACATGCTTATTAAATGCGAATCCTATTGGGAACCTACTGAATTCACCATGATACTTAGATTCCGTTCCTTCAAATGTTGCTATATATTGAAAAGCACACTCATACAAGCATGTCCCATTGGGAACTCTCTGAAATCATCTAGAAATTTTGACTCCATTCGTGAAAATTTTTCTATATCCGGAACAGTCCACGTATTACTACTGTGGCCTATTGGGATCTAACCGAATTCAACAAGTTACTGAGATTCGGCTCACCAAATTTTGATAAATCTTTAAAAGTACACATATTACAAGAGCCTGCTCCTGGGAACTAATTGAATTCACAAAGTAACAGGGTTTCAGTTCGTGAAAATATTGCTCTATCTAGATTAACAAGCTTATTACATGCGAATCCTATTGGGAACCTACTGAATTCACCATGATACTTAGATTCCGTTTCTTAAAATGTTGCTATATACGGAGAAGCAAACTAATAAAAGCATGTCCCATTGGGAACTCACTGAATTCTCCTAGAAATTTTGATTCCATTCTTGATAATTTTTCTATATCCCGAAGAGTATACTTATTACTACAGCGGCCTATTGGGAACTAATCGAATTCACCAAGTTACTGAGATTCGGCTCACCAAATTTTGATAAATATTTAAAAGTACACATATTACAAGAGCCTGCTACTGGGAACTAACTGAATTCACAAAGAAACAGTGTTTCAGTTCGTTAAAACGATGCTCTATCTTGAATAACAAGCTTATTACATGCGAATCCTACTGGGGACCTTGTGAATTCACAGTGATACTTAGATTCCGTTCTTTAAAATGTTGCTATATATTGAAATGCACACTCATACAAGCATGTCCCATTGGGAACTCTCTGAAATCATCTAGAAATTTTGACTCCATTCGTGAAAATTTTTCTATATCCGGAACAGTCCACGTATTACTACTGTGGCCTATTGGGATCTAACCGAATTCAACAAGTTACTGAGATTCGGCTCACCAAATTTTGATAAATCTTTAAAAGTACACATATTACAAGAGCCTGCTACTGGCAACTAACTGAATTCACAAAGAAACAGTGTTTCAGTTCATTAAAACTTTGCTCTATCTTGACAAACGAGCTTATTACATGCGAATCCTATTGGGAAGCTAATGAATTAACCATGATACTTAGATTCCGTTCCTTAAAATGTTGCTATATATTGAAATGCACACTCAGACAAGCACATCATATTGGGAACTCATGGAATTCGCCTAGAAATTTTGATTCCATTCGTGAAAATTTTTCTATATCCCGACCAGTCCACTTATTACTACTGCGGCCTATTGGGAACGAAATTCACCAAGTTACTGAGATTCGGCTCAGGAAATTTTGATAAATCTTTAAAAGGACACATATCACAACAGCCTGCTACTGGGAACTAATTGAATTCACAAAGAAACAGGGTTTCAGTTCGTTAAAACGTTGCTCTCTATAGATTAACAAGCTTATTACATGCGAATCCTATTGGGAACCTACTGAATTCACCATGATACTTAGATTCCGTTTATAAAAATGTTGCTATATACGGAAAAGCACACTCATACAAGCATGTCCCATTGGGAACTCACTGAATTCGCCTAGAAATTTTGATTCCATTCGTTAAAATTTTTCTATACCCGAACAGTCCACTTATTACGACTGTGGCCTATTTGGAACTCACCGAATTCCCCATGTAACTCAGATTTGGCTCAACAAATTTTGATAAATCTTTAAAAATACACATATTACAAGAGACTGCTACTAACAACTAACTGAATTCTCAAGGAAACAGTGTTTCAGTTCGTTAAAACGTTGCTCTATCTTGAACAACATGCGTATTACATGCGAATCCTAATGCAAACCTACAGAATTCACCATTACACTTAGATTCCGTTCCTTAAAATGTTGCTCTATTTTGAAAAACAAACTCATACAAGCATGTCCCATTGGGAACTCACTGAATTCTCCTAGAAATTTTGATTCCATTCGTGATAATTTTTCTATATCCCGAACAGACCACTTATTACTACTACGGCCTATTGGGAACTAATCGATTTCAGCAAGTTACTGAGATTCGGCTCACCAAATATTGATAAATCTTTAAAAGTACACATATTACAAGAGCCTGTTACTGGGACTCACTGAATTCACAAAGAAACAGTGTTTCAGTTCGTTAAAACGTTGCTCTATCTTGAATAACAAGCTTATTACATGCGAATCCTATTGGGGACCAACTGAATTCACCGTAATACTTAGATTCCGTTCCTTAAATGTTGCTATATATTTAAATGCACACTCATATAAGCATGTCCCATTGGGAACTCTCTGAAATCGTCTAGAAATTTTGACTCCATTCGTGAAAATTTTTCTACATCCGGAACAGTCCACGTATTACTTCTTTGGCCTATTGGGAACTAACCGAATTCAAAAATTTACTGAGATTCGGCACACCAAATTTTGATAAATCTTTAAAGTACACATATTACAAGAGCCTGCTACTGGGAACTAACAGAATTCAACAAGAAACAGGGTTTCAGTTCGTTAAAACGTTGCTCTATCTTGAATAACATGCTTATTACATGCGAATCCTATTGGGAACGTAGTGAATTCACCATGATACTTCGATTCCGTTCCCTAAAATGTTGCTACATATTGAAAAGTACACTCATACTACCATGTCCCATTGGGAACTGACAGAATTCTCCAAGAAATTTTGATTCCACTCGTAAAAATTTTTCTATACCCTGAACAGTCCTATTGTTACTACTGCGGCCTATATGGAACTAACCGAATTCACCATGTTACTGAGATTCTGCTCACCAAATTTTGATTAATCTTTAAAAGTACAAATATTACAGGAGCCTGCTACTGGGAACTCACTGAATTCACAATGAAACAGTGTCTCAGTTCTTTAGAACGTTGCTCTATCTTGAACAACATGCTTATTACATGCGAATCCTATTGGGAACCTACTGAATTCACCATGATACTAAGATTCCGTTCCTTAAAATGTTGCTATATACGGAAAAGCACACTCATACAAGCATGTCCCATTGGGAACTCACTGAATTCGTCTAGAAATTTTGATTCCATTCGTTAAATTTTTTCTATACCCCGAACAGTCCACTTATAAATTCTGCGGCCTATTTGGAACTAACCGTTTTCACCAATTTACTGAGATTCGGGTCACCAAATTTTGATAAATCTTTAAAAGTACACATATCACAAGAGGCTGCTACTGGGAACTCACTGAATTCACAAAGAAACAGGGTTTCAGTTCGTTAAAACTTTGCTCTATCTTGAACAACAAGCTTATTACATGCGAATCCTATTGGGAACCACCTGAATTCACCATGATACTTAGATTCTGTTCCTTCAAATGTTGCTATATATTGAAAAGCACACTCATACAAGCTTGTCCCATTGGGAACTCACTGAATTCTCCTAGAAATTTTTATTCCATTCGTGATAATTTTTCTATATCCCGAACAGTCCACTTATTACTACTGCGGCCTATTGGGAACTAATCGAATTCACCAAGTTACAGAGATTCGGCTCACCAAATTTTGATAAATCTTTAAAAGTACACATATTACAAGAGCCTGTTAATGGGAACTAACTGAATTCACAAAGAAACAGTGTTTCAGTTCGTTAAAACAATGCTCTATCTTGAATAACAAGCTTATTACATGCGAATCCTATTGGGAACCTAGTGAATTCACAATGATACTTAGATTCCGTTACTTAAAATGTTGCTATATATTGAAAAGTACTCTCATACAAGCATGTCCCATTGGGAACTGACTGAATTCGCCAAGAAATTTTGATTCCATTTGTAAAAATTTTTCTATACCCCGAACAGTCCAATTATTACTACTGCCGCCTATTTGGAACTAACAGAATTCACCTTGTTACTGAGATTCTGCTCACCAAATTTTGATAAATCTTTAAAAGTAATCATATTACAAGGGCCTGCTACTAGGAACTAACTGAATTCACAAAGAAACAGTGTTTCAGTTCGTTAAAACGTTGCTCTATCTTGAATAACAAGCTTATTACATGCGAATCCTATTGGGAACCTACTGAATTCACCATGATACTTAGAATCCGTTCCTTAAAATGTTGCTATATATTGAAAAGCACACTCATACAAGCATGTCCCATTGGGAACACTGAATTCGCCAAGAAATTTTGATTCCATTCGTGAAAATTTTTGTATTTCCCGAACAGTCCATTTCTTACTACTGCGGCCTATTGGGAACTAATCGAATTCACAAAGTTACTGAGATTCGGCTCACCAAATTTTGATAAATATTTAAAAGTACACATATTACAAGGGCCTGCTACAAGGAACTAACTGAATTCACAATGAAACAGTGTTTCACTTCGTTAAAACGTTGCTCTATCTTGAATAACAAACTTATTACATGCGAATCCTATTGGGAAACTACTGAATTCACCATGATACTTAGATTCCGTTCCTTCAAATGTTGCTATATACGGAAAAGCACACTCATACAAGCATGTCCCATTGGGAACTCAGTGAATTCGCCTTGAAATTTTGATTCCAATGTGCAAATTTTTCTATATCCCGAACAGTCCACTTAGTACTACTGTGGCCTATTGGGAACTAATCGAATTCACAAAGTTACTGAGATTCGGCTCACCAAATTTTGATAAATCTTTAAAGTACACATATTACAAGAGTCTGCTCCTGGGAACTAACTGAATTCACAAAGAAACAGGGTTTCAGTTCGTTAAAACGTTGCTCTATCTTGAATAACATCTTTTTACATGCGAATCCTATTGGGAACCTACTGAATTCACCATGATACTTAGAATCCGTTCCTTAAAATGTTTCTATATATTAAAAGCACACTCATACAAGCATGTCCCATTGCGAACTGATGGAATTCGCCAAGAAATTTTGATTCCATTAGTAAAAATTTTTCTATACCCTGAAAAGTCCAATTATTACTACTGCGGCCTATTTGGAACTAACCGAATTCACAATGTTACTGACATTCTGCACACCAAATTTTGATAAATCTTTAAAGGTACTTATATTACAAGGTCCTGCTAAGAGGAACTAACTGAATTCACAAAGAAACAGTGATTCAGTCGTTAAAACGTTGCTCTATCTTGAACAACATGCTTATTACATGCGAATCCTATTGGGAACCTACTGAATTCACCATGATACTTAGATTCTGTTCCTAAATGTTGCTATATATTGAGAGCTCACGCATACAATCATGTCCCATTGGGAACTCAGTGAATTCGCCTTGAAATTTTGATTCCAATGTGCAAATTTTTCTATATCCCGAACAGTCCACTTAGTACTACTGTGGCCTATGGGGAACTAATCGAATTCACAAAGTTACTGAGATTCGGCTCACCAAATTTTGATAAATCTTTAAAGTACACATATTACAAGAGTCTGCTCCTGGGAACTAACTGAATTCACAAAGAAACAGGGTTTCAGTTCGTTAAAACGTTGCTCTATCTTGAATAACATCTTTTTACATGCGAATCCTATTGGGAACCTACTGAATTCACCATGATACTTAGAATCCGTTCCTTAAAATGTTTCTATATATTAAAAGCACACTCATACAAGCATGTCCCATTGCGAACTGATGGAATTCGCCAAGAAATTTTGATTCCATTAGTAAAAATTTTTCTATACCCTGAAAAGTCCAATTATTACTACTGCGGCCTATTTGGAACTAACCGAATTCACAATGTTACTGACATTCTGCACACCAAATTTTGATAAATCTTTAAAGGTACTTATATTACAAGGTCCTGCTAAGAGGAACTAACTGAATTCACAAAGAAACAGTGATTCAGTCGTTAAAACGTTGCTCTATCTTGAACAACATGCTTATTACATGCGAATCCTATTGGGAACCTACTGAATTCACCATGATACTTAGATTCTGTTCCTAAATGTTGCTATATATTGAAAAGCTCACTCATACAATCATGTCCCATTGGGAACTCACTGAATTCGCCTAGAAATTGTGATTCATTTCGCAAAAATTTTTCTATATCCCGAACAGTCCACTTATTATTACTGCGGCCTTTTGGGAACTAACCAAATTCACCAATTTACTGAGATTCGGCTCACCACATTTTGATAAATCTTTAAAAGTACACATATCACAAGAGCCTGCTACTGGGAACTCACTGAATTCAGAAAAGAAACAGTGTTTCAGTTCATTAAAACTTTGCTCTATCTTGAATAACAAGCTTATTACATGCGAATCCAATTGGGAACCTACTGAATTCACCATGATACTTAGATTCCGTTCCTTAAAATGTTGCTATATATTGAAAAGCACACTCATACAAGCATGTCCCTTGGGAACTGACTGAATTCACCACGAAATTTTGATTCCATTCGTAAAAATTTTTCTATACCCCGAACAGTCCAATTATTACTACTGCGGCCTACTTGGAACTATTCAAATTCACCATGTTTTTTTTTTCTTTTTCTTTTTTTTCGGAGCTGGAGACCGAACCCAGGGACTTGCGCTTCGTATGCAAGCGCTCTACCCTGAGCCAAATCCCCAACCCCTCCGAATTCACCATGTTACTGAGATTCTGCTCACCAAATTTTGATAAATCTTTAAAAGTGCTCATATTACAAGGGCCTGCTACTAGGAACTAATTGAATTCACAAAGAAACAGTGTTTCAGTTCGTTAAAATTTTGCTCTATCTTGAATAACAAGCTTATTACATGCGAATCCTATTGGGAACCTACTGTATTCACCATGATACTTACATTCCGTTCCTTAAAATGTTGATATATATTGAAAAGCACACTCATACAAGCATGTCCCATTGGGAACTCACTGAATTCGCCTAGAAATTTTATTCCACTCGTGAAAATTTTTCTATATCCTGACCAGTCCACTTATTACTACTGCGGCTAATTGGGAGCTAACCGAATTCACCAAGTTACTCAGATTCGGCTCACCAAATTTTGATAAATATTTAAAAGTACACATATTACAAGAGCCCGCTACTGGGAACTAACTGAATTCACATAGAAACAGTGTTTCAGTTCGTTAAAACGATGCTCTATCTTTAATAACAATCTTATTACATGCGAATCCTATTGGGAACCTATTGAATTCACCATGATACTTACATTCCGTTCCTTAAAACGTTTCTATATATTGAAAAGCACACTCATACAAGCATGTCCCATTGGGAACTCACTGAATTCGCCAGATATTTTCATTCCATTCGTGCAAATTTTTCTATAACCGAACAGTCCACTTATTACTACTGCGGCCTATTGGGAACTAACCGAATTCACCAAGTTCCTGAGATTCTGCTCACCAAATTTTGATAAATATTTAAAAGTACACATATTACAAGAGCCGGCTATTGGGAACTAACTGAATTCACAAAGAAACAGTGTTTCAGTTCGTTAAAACGTTGCTCTATCTTGAATAACAAGCTTATTACATGCGAATCCTATTGGGAACCTACTGAATTCACCATGATACTTAGATTCTGTTCCTTAAAATGTTGCTGTATATTGAAAAGCACACTCATACAAGCATGTCCCATTGGGAACTCACTGAATTCGCCTAGAAATTTTGATTCCATCCGTCAAAATTTTCTATATCCGAACTGTCCACTTATTACTACTGCCCCCTATTGGAACCAATCGAATTCACCAAGCTACTGAGATTCGGCTCAACAAATTTTGATAAATCTTTAAAAGTACACATCTTACATGAGCCTGGTACTGGGAACTAACTGAATTCACAAAGAAACAGTGTTTCAGTTCGTTAAAACGTTGCTCTATGTTGAATAACAAGCTAATTGCATGCGAATCCTATTGGGAACCTACTGAGTTCACCATGATACTTAGATTCTGTTCCTTAAAATGTTGCTATATATTGAAAAGCACACTCATACAAGTATGTTCCATTGGGAACTCACTGATTCGGCTAGTAATTTTGATTCCATTCTTGAATATTTTTCGATCCGAACAGACCACTTATCACTACTGCGGCCTATTGGGAACTAACCGAATTCACCATGTTTTTCAGATTCGGCTCACCAAATTATGATAAATTTTTAAAAGTACATATATTACATGAGCTTGCTACTGGGAACTAAATGAAATCTCAGAGAAACCATGTTTCAGTTCGTTAAAACGTTGCTCTACCTTGAATTACAAGATTATTATATTTGAATCTTATTCGGGACTTACTGAATTCACCATGATACTAAGATTCCGTTCCTTAAAATGTTGCTATTTATTAAAAAGCACACTCATACAAGCGTGTGCCATGGGAACTCACTGAGTCGCGTAGAAATTTTGATTCCATTCGTGAAAATTATTCTATATCCCGAACATTCCATTTATTACTACTGCGGCCTATTGGGAACTAACCGAATTCACCAATTTACTGAGATTCGGCTCACCAAATTTTGATAAATCTTAAAAAGTACACATATCACAAGAGCCTGCTACTGGGAACTCACTGAATTCACAAAGAAACAGTTCGTTAAAACCTTGCTCTATCTTGAAAAACAAGCTTATTACATGCGAATCCTATTGGGAACCTACTGAATTCACCATAATACCTAGATTCTGTTCCTAAAATGTTGCTATATATTGAAAAGCTCACTCATAAAATCATATCCCATTGGGAACTCACTGAATTCGTCTAGAAATTTTGATTCGATTCGTGAAAATTTTTCTATATCCCGAACATTCCACTTATAACTACTGCGGCCTATTGGGAACTAACCGAATTCACCAATTTACTGAGATTCAGCTCACCAAATTTTGATGAATCTTTAAAAGTACACATATTACAACAGCCTGCTACTGGGAACTAACTGAATTCACATAGAAACAGGGTTTCAGTTCGTTAAAACGATGCTCTATCTTGAATAACAAGCTTATTACATGCGAATACTATTGGAGACATATTAAATTCAACATGATACTTAGGTTCCATTCCTTAAATGTTGCTATATATTGAAAAACACACTCATAAAAGCATGTCCCATTGGAACTCACTGAATTCCCCTAGAAATTTTGATTCCATTCGTGAAAATTTTTCTATATCATGAACAGTCCACTTACTAATACTGCGGCCTATTGGGAACTAACCGTATTCACCAAGTTCCTGAGATTCGGCTGACCAAATTTTGATAAATCTATAAAAGTACACATATTACAAGGGCCTGCTACTGGGACTAACTGAATTCACAAAAAAACAGTGTTTCAGTTTGTCAAAACGTTGCTCTATCTTGAATAACAAGCTTATTACATGCGGATCCTATTTGGAACCAACTGGATTCACCATGATACTTAGAATCTGTTCCTTAAAATGTTGCTATATATTGAAAAGCACACTCAGACAAGCATGTCCCATTGGGAACTCACTGAATTAGCCTAAAAATTTTGATTCCATTCGTGAAAATTTTTCTATATCCCGAACAGTACACTTATTACTACTGCTGCCTATTGGGAACTAATCGAATTCACCAAGTTACTGAGATTCGGCTCAACAAATTTAGATAAATCTTTAAAAGTACACATATTACAAGAGCCTGTTACTGGGAACTAACTGAATTCACAAAGAAACAGTGTTTCAGTTCGTTAAAACGATGCTCTATCTTGAATAACAAGCTTATTACATGCGAATCCCTTTGGGGACCTACTGAATTGACCGTGATACTTAGCTTCCGTTCTTTAAAATGTTGCTCTATATTGAAAAACAAACTCATACAAGCATGTCCCATTGAGAAGTCACTGAATTCTCCTAGAAATTTTGATTCCATTCGTGATAATTTTTCTATATCCCGAACCGTCCACTTATTACTACTGCGGCCTATTGGGAACTAATCGAATTCACCAAGTTACAGAGATTCGGCTCACCAAATTTTGATAAATCTTTAAAAGTACACATACTACAAGAGCCTGTTAATGGGAACTAACTGAATTCACAAAGAAACAGTGTTTCAGTGCGTTAAAACGATGCTCTATCTTGAATAACAAGCTTATTACATGCGAATCCTATTGGGAACCTAGTGAATTCACCATGATACTTAGATTCCGTTACTTAAAATGTTGCTAGTTATTGAAAAGTACACTCATACAAGCATGTCCCATTGGGAACTGACTGAATTCGCCAAGAAATTTTGATTCCATTCGTAAAAGTTTTTCTATACCCCGAACAGTCCAATTATTACTACTGCCGCCTATTTGGAACTAACCGAATTCACCTTGTTACTGAGATTCTGCTCACCAAATTTTGATAAATCTTTAAAAGTACTCATATTACAAGGGCCTGCTACTAGGAACTAACTGAATTCACAAAAAAAACAGTGTTTCAGTTCGTTAAAACGTTGCTCTATCTTGAATAACAAGCTTATTACATGCGAATCCTATTGGGAACCTACTGAATTCACCATGATACTTAGAATCCGTTCCTTAAAATGTTGCTATATATTGAAAAGCACACTCATAAAAGCATGTCCCATTGGGAACACTGAATTCGCCAAGAAATTTTGATTCCATTCGTGAAAATTTTTGTATATCCCGAACAGTCCATTTATTACTACTGCGGCCTATTTGGAACTAAGAGAATTCACCATGTTACTGACATTCTGCTCACCAAATTTTGATAAATCTTTAAAAGTACTCATATTACAAGGGCCTGCTACTAGGAACTAACTGAATTCACAATGAAACAGTGTTTCAATTCGTTAAAACGTTGGTCTATCTTGAATAACAAACTTATTACATGCGAATCCTATTGGGAAACTACTAAATTCACCATGATACTTAGATTCCGTTCCTTCAAATGTTGCTATATACGGAAAAGCACACTCATAAAAGCATGTCCCATTGGGAACTCAGTGAATTCGCCTAGAAATTTTGATTCCAATGTGCAAATTTTTCTATATCCCGAACAGTCCACTTATTACTACTGTGGCCTATTGGGAACTAATCGAATTCACAAAATTACTGAGATTCGGCTCACCAAATTTTGATAAATATTTAAAAGTACACATATTACAAGAGTCTGCTCCTGGGAACTAACTGAATTCACAAAGAAACAGGGTTTCAGTTCGTTAAAACGTTGCTCTATCTTGAATAACATCTTATTACATGCGAATCCTATTGGGAACCTACTGAATTCACCATGATACTTAGATTCCGTTCCTTAAAATGTTTCTATATATTGAAAAGCACACTCATACAAGCATGTCCCATTGCGAACTGATGGAATTCGCCAAGAAATTTTGATTCCATTAGTAAAAATTTTTCTATACCCTGAAAAGTCCAATTATTACTACTGCGGCCTATTTGGAACTAACCGAATTCACAATGTTACTGACATTCTGCACACCAAATTTTGATAAATCTTTAAAGGTACTTATATTACAAGGTCCTGCTAAGAGGAACTAACTGAATTCACAAAGAAACAGTGATTCAGTCGTTAAAACGTTGCTCTATCTTGAACAACATGCTTATTACATGCGAATCCTATTGGGAACCTACTGAATTCACCATGATACTTAGATTCTGTTCCTAAATGTTGCTATATATTGAAAAGCTCACTCATACAATCATGTCCCATTGGGAACTCACTGAATTCGCCTAGAAATTGTGATTCCATTCGCGAAAATTTTTCTATATCACGAACAGTCCACTTATTATTACTGCGGCCTTTTGGGAACTAACCAAATTCACCAATTTACTGAGATTCGGCTCACCACATTTTGATAAATCTTTAAAAGTACACATATCACAAGAGCCTGCTACTGGGAACTCACTGAATTCAGAAAAGAAACAGTGTTTCAGTTCATTAAAACTTTGCTCTATCTTGAATAACAAGCTTATTACATGCGAATCCAATTGGGAACCTACTGAATTCACCATGATACTTAGATTCCGTTCCTTAAAATATTGCTATATATTGAAAAGCACACTCATACAAGCATGTCCCTTTGGGAACTGACTGAATTCACCACGAAATTTTGATTCCATTCGTAAAAATTTTTCTATACCCCGAACAGTCCAATTATTACTACTGCGGCCTACTTGGAACTATTCAAATTCACCATGTTTTTTTTTCTTTTTCTTTTTTTTCGGAGCTGGAGACCGAACCCAGGGACTTGCGCTTCGTATGCAAGCGCTCTACCCTGAGCCAAATCCCCAACCCCTCCGGATTCACCATGTTACTGAGATTCTGATCACCAAATTTTGATAAATCTTTAAAAGTGCTCATATTACAAGGGCCTGCTACTAGGAACTAATTGAATTCACAAAGAAACAGTGTTTCAGTTCATTAAAATTTTGCTCTATCTTGAATAACAAGCTTATTACATGCGAATCCTATTGGGAACCTACTGTATTCACCATGATACTTACATTCCGTTCCTTAAAATGTTGATATATATTGAAAAGCACACTCATACAAGCATGTCCCATTGGGAACTCACTGAATTCGCCTAGAAATTTTATTCCACTCGTGAAAATTTTTCTATATCCTGACCAGTCCACTTATTACTACTGCGGCTAATTGGGAGCTAACCGAATTCACCAAGTTACTCAGATTCGGCTCACCAAATTTTGATAAATATTTAAAAGTACACATATTACAAGAGCCCGCTACTGGGAACTAACTGAATTCACATAGAAACAGTGTTTCAGTTCGTTAAAACGATGCTCTATCTTGAATAACAATCTTATTACATGCGAATCCTATTGGGAACCTATTGAATTCACCATGATACTTACATTCCGTTCCTTAAAATGTTTCTATATATTGAAAAGCACACTCATACAAGCATGTCCCATTGGGAACTCACTGAATTCGCCAGATATTTTCATTCCTTTCGTGCAAATTTTTCTATATCCGAACAGTCCACTTATTACTACTGCGGCCTATTGGGAACTAACCGAATTCACCAAGTTCCTGAAATTCTGCTCACCAAATTTTGATAAATATTTAAAAGTACACATATTACAAGAGCCGGCTATTGGGAACTAACTGAATTCACAAAGAAACAGTGTTTCAGTTCGTTAAAACGTTGCTCTATCATGAATAACAAGCTTATTACATGCGAATCCTTTTGGGAACCTACTGAATTCACCATGATACTTAGATTCTGTTCCTTAAAATGTTGCTATATATTGAAAAGCACACTCATACAAGCATGTCCCATTGGGAACTCACTGAATTCGCCTAGAAATTTTGATTCCATTCGTCAAAAGTTTTCTATATCCGAACTGTCCACTTATTACTACTGCCCCCTATTGGAACCAATCGAATTCACCAAGCTACTGAGATTCGGCTCAACAAATTTTGATAAATCTTTAAAAGTACACATCTTACATGAGCCTGGTACTGGGAACTAACTGAATTCACAAAGAAACAGTGTTATAGTTCGTTAAAACGTTGCTCTATGTTGAATAACAAGCTTATTGCATGTGAATCCTATTGGGAACCTACTGAGTTCACCATGATACTTAGAATCTGTTCCTTAAAATGTTGCTATATATTGAAAAGCACACTCATACAAGTATGTTCCATTGGAAACTCACTGATTCGGCTAGTAATTTTGATTCCATTCTTGAATATTTTTCGATCCGAACAGACCACTTATCACTACTGCGGCCTAGTGGGAACTAACCGAATTCACCATGTTTTTCAGATTCGGCTCACCAAATTATGATAAATTTTTAAAAGTACACATATTACATGAGCTTGCTACTGGGAACTAAATGAAATCTCAGAGAAACCATGTTTCAGTTCGTTAAAACGTTGCTCTACCTTGATTAACAAGATTATTATATTTGAATCTTATTCGGGACTTACTGAATTCACCATGATACTAAGATTCCGTTCCTTAAAATGTTGCTATTTATTAAAAAGCACACTCATACAAGCGTGTGCCATGGGAACTCACTGAGTCGCGTAGAAATTTTGATTCCATTCGTGAAAATTATTCTATATCCCGAACATTCCATTTATTACTACTGCGGCCTATTGGGAACTAACCGAATTCACCAATTTACTGAGATTCGGCTCACCAAATTTTGATAAATCTTAAAAAGTACACATATCACAAGAGCCTGCTACTGGGAACTCACTGAATTCACAAAGAAACAGTTCGTTAAAACCTTGCTCTATCTTGAAAAACAAGCTTATTACATGCGAATCCTATTGGGAACCTACTGAATTCACCATAATACCTAGATTCTGTTCCTAAAATGTTGCTATATATTGAAAAGCTCACTCATACAATCATATCCCATTGGGAACTCACTGAATTCGTCTAGAAATTTTGATTCGATTCGTGAAAATTTTTCTATATCCCGAACATTCAACTTATAACTACTGTGGCCTATTGGGAACTAACCGAATTCACCAATTTACTGAGATTCAGCTCACCAAATTTTGATGAATCTTTAAAAGTACACATATTACAACAGCCTGCTACTGGGAACTAACTGAATTCACATAGAAACAGGGTTTCAGTTCGTTAAAACGATGCTCTATCTTGAATAACAAGCTTATTACATGCGAATCCTATTGGGGACATATTAAATTCAACATGATACTTAGGTTCCATTCCTTAAATGTTGCTATATATTGAAAAACACACTTATAAAAGCATGTCCTATGGGAACTCACTGAATTCCCCTAGAAATTTTGATTCCATTCGTGAAAATTTTTCTATATCATGAACAGTCCACTTACTACTACTGCGGCCTATTGGGAACTAACCGTATTCACCAAGTTCCTGAGATTCGGCTGACCAAATTTTGATAAATCTATAAAAGTACACATATTACAAGAGCCTGCTACTGGGAACTAACTGAATTCACAAAGAAACAGTGTTTCAGTTTTTCAAAACGTTGCTCTATCTTGAATAACAAGCTTATTACATGCGAATCCTATTGGGAACCAACTGGATTCACCATGATACTTAGATTCTGTTCCTTAAAATGTTGCTATATATTGAAAAGCACACTCAGACAAGCATGTCCCATTGGGAACTCACTGAATTAGCCTAAAAATTTTGATTCCATTCGTGAAAATTTTTCTATATCCCGAACAGTCCACTTATTACTACTGCCCCCTATGTGAAGTATTCGAATTCACCAAGCTACTGTGATTCGGCTCAACAAATTTTGATAAATTTTTAAAAGTACACATATTAAATGAGACTGGTACTGGGTACTAACTGAATTCACAAAGAAACAGTGTTTCAGTTCGTTAAAACGTTGCTCTATCTTGAATAACAAGCTTATTACATGCGAATCCTATTGGGAACCTACTGAGTTCACCATGATACTTAGATCCGTTCCTTAAAATGTTGCTATATATTGAAAAGTACACTCATACAAGCATGTCCCATTTGGAATCACTGAATTCGCCTAGAAATTTTGATTCCATTCGTGAAAATTTTTCTATATCCCGAACAGTCCACTTATTACTACTGCGGCCTATTGGGAAGTAACCGAATTCAACAAGTTCCAGAGATTCGGCTCACCAAATTTTGATAAATCTTTAAAAGTACACATACTACACGAGCCTGCTACTGGGAACTAACTGAATTCACAAAGAAACAGTGTTTTAATTCGTATAACGTTGCTCTATCTTGAATAACAAGCTTATTACATGCGAATCCTTTTGGGGACCTACTGAATTCACCATGATACTTAGATACCGTACCTTAAAATGTTGCTATATATTGAAAAGCACACTCAAACAAACATGTCCTATTGGGAACTCACTGAATTCGCCTAGAAATTTTGATTCCATTCGTGTAAATTTTTCTATATCCTGAACAGTCCACTTATTACTAGTGCGGCCTATTGGGATCTAATCGAATTCACCAAGTTACTGAGATTCGGCTCATAAAATTTTGATAAATCTTTAAAAGTACACATATTACAAGAGCCTGCTACTGGGAACTAACTGAATTCACAAAGAAATAGTGTTTCAGTTCTTTAAAACGTTGGTCTATCTTGAATAAGTAGCTTATTACATGCGAATCCTATTGGGAACCAACTGAATTTACCGGGATACTTAGAATCCGTTCTTTAAATTGTTGCTCTATATTGAAAAGCAAACTCATAAAAGCATGTCCCATTGGGAACTCACTGAATTCTCCTAGATATTTTGATTCCATTCGTTATAATTTTTCTATACCCCGAACAGTCCATTTATTACTACTGCGGCGTATTTGGAACTAACAGAATTCACCATGTTACTGAGATTCTGCTCACCAAATTTTGATAAATCTTTAAAAGTACTCATATTACAAGGGCCTGCTACTAGGAACTAACTGAATTCACAAAGAAACACTATTTCAGTTCATTAAAACGTTGCTCTATCTTGAATAACAAGCTTATTACATGCGAATCCTATTGGGAACCTACTGATTTCACCGGGATACTTAGAATCCGTTCCTTAAAATGTTGCTATATATTGAAAAACACACTCATAGAAGCATGTCCCATGGGAACTCACTGAATTCCCCTAGAAATTTTGATTCCATTCGTGAAAATTTTTCTATATCCCGAACAGTCCACTTATTAGTACTGCGGCCTATTGGGAACTAACCGAATTCACCAAGTTCTTGAGATTCTGCTCACCAAATTTTGATAAATATTTAAAAGTACACATATTGCAGCAGCTCTCTGCTCCGAGACCCGGTGAGAGAGAGACCCAACCGCCTGGTCAGGTGGGCACTCCTGAGGCTGCAGAGCGGAAGAGACCACCAACACTGCTCACCCCTGCCCACATCCCTGGCCCAAGAGGAAACTGTATAAGGCCTCTGGGCTCCCGTGGGGGAGGGCCCAGGAGCGGCAGGACCCCTGCCAGAGACACCGCCGGACCCTGAAGGAAACAGACTGGATAAACAGTTCTCTGCACCCAAATCCCGTGGGAGGGAGAGCTAAACCTTCAGAGAGGCAGACAAGCCTGGGAAACCAGAAGAGACTGCTCCCTGCACACACATCTTGGACGCCAGAGGAAAAAGCCAAAGACCATCTGGAACCCTGGTGCACTGAAGCTCCCGGAAGGGGCGGCACAGGTCTTCCTGGTTGCTCCGCTGCAGAGAGCCCCTGGGCAGCAACCCACGAGCGAACCTGGGCCTCGGGACCACAGGTAAGACCAAATTTTCTGCTGCAAGAAAGCTGCCTGGTGAACTCAAGACACAGGCCCACAGGAACAGCTGAAGACCTGTAGAGAGGAAAAACTACACGCCCGAAAGCAGAACACTCTGTCCCCATAACTGACTGAAAGAGAGGAAAACAGGTCTACAGCACTCCTGACACACAGGCTTATAGGACAGTCTAGCCACTGTCAGAAATAGCAGAACAAAGTAACACTAGAGATAATCTGATGGCGAGAGGCAAGCGCAGGAACCCAAGCAACAGAAACCAAGACTACATGCCATCATCGGAGCCCAATTCTCCCACCAAAACAAACATGGAATATCCAAACACACCAGAAAAGCAAGATCTAGTTTCAAAATCATATTTGATCATGATGCTGGAGGACTTCAAGAAAGACATGAACACACTTAGGGAAGCACAGGAAAACATTAATAAACAAGTAAAAGCCTACAGAGAGGAATCGCAAAAATCCCTGAAAGAATTCCAGGAAAACACAATCAAACAGTTGAAGGAATTAAAAATGGAAATAGAAGCAATCAAGAAAGAACACATGGAAACAACCCTGGATATAGAAAACCAAAAGAAGAGACAATGAGTTGTAGATACAAAATTCACCAACAGAATACAAGAGATGGAAGAGAGAATCTCAGGAGCAGAAGATTCCATAGAAATCATTGACTCAACTGTCAAAGATAATGTAAAGTGGAAAAAGATACTGGTCCAAAACATACAGGAAATCCAGGACTCAATGAGAAGATCAAACCTAAGGATAATAGGTATAGAAGAGAGTGAAGACTCCCAGCTCAAAGGACCAGTAAATATCTTCAACAAAATCATAGAAGAAAACTTCCCTAACCTAAAAAAAGAGATACCCATAGACATACAAGAAGCCTACAGAACTCCAAATAGATTGGACCAGAAAAGAAACACCTCCCGTCACATAATTGTCAAAACACCAAACGCACAAAATAAAGAAAGAATATTAAAAGCAGTAAGGGAAAAAGGTCAAGTAACATATAAAGGGAGACCTATCAGAATCACACCAGACTTCTCGCCAGAAACTATGAAGGCCAGAAGATCCTGGACTGATGTTATACAGACCCTAAGAGAACACAAATGCCAGCCCAGGTTACTGTATCCAGCAAAACTCTCAATTAACATTGATGGAGAAACCAAGATATTCCATGACAAAACCAAATTTACACAATATCTTTCTACAAATCCAGCACTACAAAGGATAATAAATGGTAAAGCCCAACATAAGGAGGCAAGCTATACCCTAGAAGAAGCAAGAAACTAATCGTCTTGGCAACAAAACAAAGAGAATGAAAGCACACAAACATAACCTCACATCCAAATATGAATATAACGGGAAGCAATAATCACTATTCCTTAATATCTCTCAATATCAATGGCCTCAACTCCCCAATAAAAAGACATAGATTAACAAACTGGATATGCAACGAGGACCCTGCATTCTGCTGCCTACAGGAAACACACCTCAGAGACAAAGACAGACACTACCTCAGAGTGAAAGGCTGGAAAACAAATTTCCAAGCAAATGGTCAGAATAAGCAAGCTGGAGTAGCCATTCTAATATCAAATAAAATCAATTTCCAACTAAAAGTCATCAAAAAAGATAAGGAAGGACACTTCATATTCATCAAAGGAAAAATCAACCAAGATGAACTCTCAATCCTAAATATCTATGCCCCAAATACAAGGGCACCTACATACGTAAAAGAAACCTTACTAAAGCTCAAAACACACATTGCACCTCACACAATAATAGTGGGAGATTTCAACACCCCACTCTCATCAATGGACAGATCATGGAAACAGAAATTAAACAGTGATGTAGACAGACTAAGAGAAGTCATGAGCAAAATGGACTTAACGGATATTTATAGAACATTCTATCCTAAAGCAAAAGGATATACCTTCTTCTCACCTCCTCATGGTACTTTCTCCAAAATTGACCATATAATTGGTCAAAAAACGGGCCTCAACAGGTACAGAAAGATAGAAATAATCCCATGCGTGCTATCGGACCACCACGGCCTAAAACTGGTCTTCAAAAACAATAAGGGAAGAATGCCCACATATACGTGGAAATTGAACAATGCTCTACTCAATGATAACCTGGTCAAGGAAGAAATAAAGAAAGAAATTAAAAACTTTTTAGAATTTAATGAAAATGAAGGTACAACATACCCAAACTTATGGGACACAATGAAAGCTGTGCTAAGAGGAAAACTCATAGCGCTGAGTGCCTGCAGAAAGAAACAGGAAAGAGCATATGTCAGCAGCTTGACAGCACACCTAAAAGCTCTAGAACAAAAAGAAGCAAATACACCCAGGAGGAGTAGAAGGCAGGAAATAATCAAACTCAGAGCTGAAATCAACCAAGTAGAAACTAAAAGGACCATAGAAAGAATCAACAGAACCAAAAGTTGGTTCTTTGAGAAAATCAACAAGATAGATAAACCCTTAGCCAGACTAACGAGGGGACACAGAGAGTGTGTCCAAATTAACAAAATCAGAAATGAAAAGGGAGACATAACTACAGATTCGGAGGAAATTCAAAAAATCATCAGATCTTACTATAAAAACCTATATTCAACAAAATTTGAAAATCTTCAGGAAATGGACAATTTCCTAGACAGATACCAGGTATCGAAGTTAAATCAGGAACAGATAAACCAGTTAAACAACCCCATAACTCCTAAGGAAGTAGAAGCAGTCATTAAAGGTCTCCCAACCAAAAAGAGCCCAGGTCCAGACGGGTTTAGTGCAGAATTCTATCAAACCTTCATAGAAGACCTCATACCAATATTATCCAAACTATTCCACAAAATTGAAACAGATGGAGCCCTACCGAATTCCTTCTACGAAGCCACAATTACTCTTATACCTAAACCACACAAAGACCCAACAAAGAAAGAGAACTTCAGACCAATTTCCCTTATGAATATCGATGCAAAAATACTCAATAAAATTCTGGCAAACCGAATTCAAGAGCACATCAAAACAATCATCCACCATGATCAAGTAGGCTTCATCCCAGGCATGCAGGGATGGTTTAATATACGGAAAACCATCAACGTGATCCATTATATAAACAAACTGAAAGAACAGAACCACATGATCATTTCATTAGATGCTGAGAAAGCATTTGACAAAATTCAACACTCCTTCATGATAAAAGTCCTGGAAAGAATAGGAATTCAAGGCCCATACCTAAACATACTAAAAGCCATATACAGCAAACCAGTTGCTAACATTAAACTAAATGGAGAGAAACTTGAAGCAATCCCACTAAAATCAGGGACTAGACAAGGCTGCCCACTCTCTCCCTACTTATTCAATATAGTTCTTGAAGTTCTAGCCAGAGCAATCAGACAACAAAAGGAGATCAAAGGGATACAGATCGGAAAAGAAGAGGTCAAAATATCATTATTTGCAGATGACATGATAGTATATTTAAGTGATCCCAAAAGTTCCACCAGAGAACTACTAAAGCTGATAAACAACTTCAGCAAAGTGGCTGGGTATAAAAATAACTCAAATAAATCAGTTGCCTTCCTCTATACAAAAGAGAAACAAGCCGAGAAAGAAATTAGGGAAACGACACCCTTCATAATAGACCCAAATAATATAAAGTACCTCGGTGTGACTTTAACCAAGCAAGTAAAAGATCTGTACAATAAGAACTTCAAGACACTGAGGAAAGAAATTGAAGAAGACCTCAGAAGATGGAAAGATCTCCCATGCTCATGGATTGGCAGGATTAATATAGTAAAAATGGCCATTTTACCAAAAGCAATCTACAGATTCAATGCAATCCCCATCAAAATACCAATCCAATTCTTCAAAGAGTTAGACAGAACAATTTGCAAATTCATCTGGAATAACAAAAAACCCAGGATAGCTAAAGCTATCCTCAACAATAAAAGGACTTCAGGGGGAATCACTATCCCTGAACTCAAGCAGTATTACAGAGCAATAGTGATAAAAACTGCATGGTATTGGTACAGAGACAGACAGATAGACCAATGGAATAGAATTGAAGACCCAGAAATGAACCCACACACCTATGGTCACTTGATTTTTGACAAAGGAGCCAAAACCATCCAATGGAAAAAAGATAGCATTTTCAGCAAATGGTGCTGGTTCAACTGGAGGGCAACATGTAGAAGAATGCAGATCGATCCATGCTTATCACCCTGTACAAAGCTTAAGTCCAAGTGGATCAAGGACCTCCACATCAAACCAGACACACTCAAACTAATAGAAGAAAAACTAGGGAAGCATCTGGAACACATGGGCACTGGAAAAAATCTCCTGAACAAAACACCAATGGCTTATGCTCTAAGATCAAGAATCGACAAATGGGATCTCATAAAACTGCAAAGCTTCTGTAAGGCAAAGGACACTGTGGTTAGGACAAAACGGCAACCAACAGATTGGGAAAAGATCTTTACCAACCCTACAACAGATAGAGGCCTTATATCCAAAATATACAAAGAACTCAAGAAGTTAGACCGCAGGGAAACAAATAACCCTATTAAAAAATGGGGTTCAGAGCTAAACAAAGAATTCACAGCTGAGGAATGCCGAATGGCTGAGAAACACCTAAAGAAATGTTCAACATCTTTAGTCATAAGGGAAATGCAAATCAAAACAACCCTGAGATTTCACCTCACACCAGTGCGATTGGCTAAGATCAAAAACTCAGGTGACAGCAGATGCTGGCGAGGATGTGGAGAAAGAGGAACACTCCTCCATTGTTGGTGGGATTGCAGACTGGTAAAACCATTCTGGAAATCAGTCTGGAGGTTCCTCAGAAAATTGGACATTGAACTGCCTGAGGATCCAGCTATACCTCTCTTGGGCATATACCCAAAAGATGCCTCAACATATAAAAGAGACACGTGCTCCACTGTGTTCATCGCAGCCTTATTTATAATAGCCAGAAAATGGAAAGAACCCAGATGCCCTTCAACAGAGGAATGGATACAGAAAATGTGGTACATCTACACAATGGAATATTACTCAGCTATCAAAAACAACGAGTTTATGAAATTCGTAGGCAAATGGTTGGAACTGGAAAATATCATCCTGAGTGAGCTAACCCAATCACAGAAAGACATACATGGTATGCACTCATTGATAAGTGGCTATTAGCCCAAATGCTTGAATTACCCTAGATCCCTAGAACAAACGAAACTCAAGACGGATGATCAAAATGTGAATGCTTCACTCCTTCTTTAAATGAGGAAAAAGAATACCCTTGGCAGGGAAGGGAGAGGCAAAGATTAAAACAGAGACTGAAGGAACACCCATTCAGAGCCTGCCCCACATGTGGCCCATACATATACAGCCACCCAATTAGACAAGATGGATGAAGCAAAGAAGTGCAGACCGACAGGAGCCGGATGTAGATCGCTCCTGAGAGACACAGCCAGAATACAGCAAATATAGAGGAAAATGCCAGCAGCAAACCACTGAACTGAGAATAGGTCCCCTATTGAAGGAATCAGAGAAAGAACTGGAAGAGCTTGAAGGGGCTCGAGACGCCAAAAGTACAACAATGCCAAGCAACCAGAGCTTCCAGGGACTAAGCCACTACCTAAAGACTATAAATGGACTGACCCTGGACTCTGACCCCATAGGTAGCAATGAATATCCTAGTAAGAGCACCAGTGGAAGGGGAAGCCCTGGGTCCTGCTAAGACTGAACCCCCAGTGAACTAGTCTATGGGGGGAGGGCGGCAATTGGGGGAGGGTTGGGAGGGGAACACCCAAAAGGAAGGGGAGGGGGGAGGGGGATGTTTGCCCAGAAACCGGGAAAGGGAATAACACTCGAAATGTATATAAGAAATACTCAAGTTAATAAAAAAAAAAAGAGTACACATATTACAAGAGCCGGCTATTGGCAACTAACTGAATTCACAAAGAAACAGTGTTTTAGATCGTTAAAACGATGCTCTATCTTGAATAACAAGCTTATTACATGCGAATCCTTTTGGGAACCTACTGAATTCACCATGACACTTAGATTCTGTTCCTTAAAATGTTGCTATATATTGAAAAGCACACTCATACAAGCATATCCCATTGGGAACTCAATGAATTCGCCTAGAAATTTTGATTCCATTCGTGAAAAGTTTTCTATATCCGAACTGTCCACTTATTACTAATGCCCCCTATTGGAACCAATCGAATTCACCAAGCTACTGTGATTCGACTCACCAAATTTTGATAAATCTTTAAAAGTACACATATTACATGAGACTGGTACTGGGAACTAACTGAATTCGCAAAGAAACAGTGTTTCAGTTCGTTAAAACGTTGCTCTATGTTGAATAACAAGCTTATTACATGCGAATCCTATTGGGAACCTACTGAGTTCACCATGATACTTAGATTCTGTTCCTTAAAATGTTGCTATATATTGAAAAGCACACTCATACAAGTATGTCCCATTGGGAACTCACTGATTCGCCTAGAAATTTTGATTCCATTCTTGAATATTTTTCAAACCGAACAGTCCACATATTACTACTGCGGCCTATTAGGAACTAACCGAATTCACCATGTTATTCAGATTCGGCTCACCAAATTTTGATAAATTTTTAAAAGTACACATATTACATGAGCCTGCTACTGGGAACTAAATGAATTCTCAAAGAAACCATGTTTCAGTTCGTTAAAACGTTGCTCTATCTTGAATAACAAGATTATTACATTTGAATCTTATTGTGGACTTACTGAATTCACCATGATACTAAGATTCCGTTCCTTAAAATGTTGCTATTTATTGAAAAGCACAATCATACAAGCATGTGCCATGGGAACTCACTGAGTCGCCTAGATATTTTGATTCCATTCGTGAAAATTTTTCTATATCCCGAACAGTCAACTTATTACTACTGCGGCCTATTGGGAACTAACCGAATTCAACAAGTTCCAGAGATTCGGCTCACCAAATTTTGATGAATCTTTAAAAGTACACATATTACAACAGCCTGCTACTGGGAACTAACTGAATTCACATAGGACCTATTAAATTCACCATGATACTTAGGTCCATTCCTTAAATGTCGCTAGATATTGAAAAACACACTCATAAAAGCATGTCCCATGGGAACTCACTGAATTCCCCTAGAAATTTTGATTCCATTCGTGAAAATTTTTCTATATCCCGAACAGTCCACTTATTACTACTGCGGCCTATTGGGAACTAACCATATTCACCAAGATCCTGAGATTCGGCTCACCAAATTTTGATAAGTCTTTAAAAGTACACATATTACAAGAGCCTGCTACTGGGAACTAACTGAATTCACAAAGAAACAGTGTTTCAGTTTGTTAAAACCTTGCTCTATATTGAATAACAAGCTTATTACATGCGAATCCTATTGGGAACCTACTGATTTCACCATGATAATTAGATTCTGTTCCTTAAAATGTTGCTATATATTGAAAAGCACACTCAGACAAGCATGTCCCATTGGGAACTCACTGAATTCGCCTAGAAATTTTGATTCCATTCGTGAAAATTTTTCTATATCCCGAACAGTCCACTTATTACTACTGCCCCCTATTGGAACTAATCGAATTCACCAAGCTACTGTGATTCGGCTCAACAAATTTTGATAAATCTTTAAAAGTACACATATTAAATGATACTGGTACTGGGTACTAATTGAATTCACAAAGAAACAGTGTTTCAGTTCGTTAAAACGATGCTCTATCTTGAATAACAAGCTTATAACATGCGAATCCTATTGGGAACCTACTGAGTTCACCCTGATACTTAGATTCCGTTCCTTAAAATGTTGCTATATAATGAAAAGCACACTCATACAAGCATGTCCCATTGGGAATCACTGAATTCGCCTAGAAATTTTGATTCCATTCGTGAAAATTTTTCTATATCCCGAACAGTCCACTTATTACTACTGCGGCCTATTGGGAACTAACCGAATTCACCAAGTTCCAGAGATTCGGCTCACCAAATTTTGATAAATCTTTAAAAGTACACATACTACAAGAGCCTGCTACTGGGAACTAACTGAATTCATAAAGAAACAGTGTTTCAGTTCGTTAAAACGTTGCTCTATCTTGAATAACAAGCTTATTACATGCAATCCTATTGGGGACCTATTAAATTCACCATGATACTTAGGTCCATTCCTTAAATGTCGCTAGATATTGAAAAACACACTCATAAAAGCATGTCCCATGGGAACTCACTGAATTCCCCTAGAAATTTTGATTCCATTCGTGAAAATTTTTCTATATCCCGAACAGTCCACTTATTACTACTGCGGCCTATTGGGAACTAACAATATTCACCAAGATCCTGAGATTCGGCTCACCAAATTTTGATAAGTCTTTAAAAGTACACATATTACAAGAGCCTGCTACTGGGAACTAACTGAATTCACAAAGAAACAGTGTTTCAGTTTGTTAAAACCTTGCTCTATATTGAATAACAAGCTTATTACATGCGAATCCTATTGGGAACCTACTGAATTCACCATGATACTTAGATTCTGTTCCTTAAAATGTTGCTATATATTGAAAAGCACACTCAGACAAGCATTTCCCATTGGGAACTCACTGAATTCGCCTAGAAATTTTGATTCCATTCGTGAAAATTTTTCTATATCCCGAACAGTCCACTTATTACTACTGCCCCCTATTGGAACTAATCGAATTCACCAAGCTACTGTGATTCGGCTCAACAAATTTTGATAAATCTTTAAAAGTACACATATTAAATGATACTGGTACTGGGTACTAACTGAATTCACAAAGAAACAGTGTTTCAGTTCGTTAAAACGATGCTCTATCTTGAATAACAAGCTTATAACATGCGAATCCTATTGGGAACCTACTGAGTTCACCCTGATACTTAGATTCCGTTCCTTAAAATGTTGCTATATATTGAAAAGCACACTCATACAAGCATGTCCCATTGGGAATCACTGAATTCGCCTAGAAATTTTGATTCCATTCGTGAAAATTTTTCTATATCCCGAACAGTCCACTTATTACTACTGCGGCCTATTGGGAACTAACCGAATTCACCAAGTTCCAGAGATTCGGCTCACCAAATTTTGATAAATCTTTAAAAGTACACATACTACAAGAGCCTGCTACTGGGAACTAACAGAATTCATAAAGAAACAGTGTTTCAGTTCGTTAAAACGTTGCTCTATCTTGAATAACAAGCTTATTACATGTGAATCCTATTGGGGACCTACTCAATTTACCATGATACTTAGATAGCGTTCCTTAATATTTTGCTAAATATTGAAAAGCACACTCATACTAGCATGTCCCATTGCAAACTCACTGTATTCGCCTAGAAATTTTGATTCCATTCGTGAAAATTTTTCTATATCCTGAACAGTCCACTTATTACTACTGCGGCCTATTGGGATCTAATCGAATTCACCAAGTTCCTGAGATTCGGCTCATCAAATTTTGATAAATCTTTAAAAGTACACATACTACAAGAGCCTGCTACTGGGAATTCACCGAATTCACAAAGAAACAGTGTTTCAGTTCGTTAAAACGTTGCTCTATCTTGAATAACATGCTTATTACATGCGAATCCTATTGGGAACCTACTGAATTCACCATGATACTTAGATTCCGTTCCTTAAAATGTTGGTATATACGGAAAAGCACACTCATACAAGCATGTCACATTGGGAACTCACTGAATTCGCCTAGAAATTTTGATTCCATTCGTTAAAATTTTTCAATATCCCGAACAGTCCATTTTTTACTACTGCAGCCTATTGGGAACTAACCGAATTCACCAAGTTACTGAGATTCAGCTCACCAAATTTTCATAAATCTTTAAAAGTACACATATTACAAGAGCCTGTTACTGGGAACTAACTGATTTCACAAAGAAACAGTGTTTCAGTTCGTTAAAACGATGCTCTATCTTGAATAACAAGCTTATTACATGCGAATCCTTTTGGGGACCTGCTGAATTGACCGTGATAATTAGATTCCGTTCTTTAAAATGTTGCTCTATATTGAAAAGCAAACTCATACAAGCATGTCCCATTGGGAACTCACTGAATTCTTTTAGATATTTTGATTCCATTCGTTATAATTTTTCTATACCCAAAACAGTCCATTTATTACTACTGCGGCCTATTTGGAACTAACAGAATTCACCATGTTACTGAGATTCTGCTCACCAAATTTTGATAAATCTTTAAAAGTACTCATATTACAAGGGCCTGCTACAAGGAACTAACTGAATTCACAAAGAAACAGTGTTTCCGTTTGTTGAAACGTTGCTCTATCTTGAATAACAAGCTTATTACATGCGAATCCTATTGGGAACCTACTGTATTCACTATGATACTTAGATTCCGTTCCTTCAAATGTGCTATATTCGGAAAAGCACACTCATACAAGCATGTCCCATTGGGAACTCACTGAATTCGCCTAGAAATTTTGATTCCATTCGTGAAAATTTTTCTATATCCCGAACAGTCCACTTATTACTACTGCGGCCTATTGGGAACTAATCGAATTCACCAAGTTACTGAGATTCGGCTCACCGAATTTTGATAAACATTTAAAAGTACACATATTACAAGAGCCTGCTACTGGGAACTAACTGAATTCACAAGGAAACAGAGTTTCAGTTCGTAAAAACGATGCTCTATCTTGAATAACAAGCTTATTACATGCGAATCCTATTGGGGACCTACTGAATTCACCATGATACTTAGATTCCGTTCTTTAAAATGTTGCTATATATTGAAATGCATATTCATAGAAGCATGTCCCATTGGGAACTCTCTGAAATCGTCTAGACAATTTGACTGCATTCGTCAAAATTTTTCTATATCCGGAACAGACCACTTATTAATTCTGTGGCCTATTGGGAACTAACCGAATTCAAAAAGTTACTGAGATTCGGCACACCAAATTTTGATAAATCTTTAAAAGTACACATATTACAAGAGCCTGCTACTGGGAACTACCTGAATTCAATAAGATACAGGGTTTCAGTTCGTTAAAACGTTGCTATATCTTGAATAACAACTTATTACATGAGAATCCTATTGTGAACCTACTGAATTCACCATGATACTTAGATTCCGTTCCTTAAAATGTTTCTATATATTGAAAAGCACACTCATACAAGCATGTCCCATTGCGAACTGACTGAATTCGCCAAGAAATTATGATTCTATTTGTAAACATTTTTCTATACCCCGAAGAGTCCAATTATTACTACTGCGGCCTATTTGGAACTAACTGAATTCACCATGTTACTGAGATTCTGCACACCAAATTTTGAAATTTCTTTAAAAGTACTCATATTACAAGGGCCTGCTAAGTGGAACTAACTGAATTCACAAAGAAACAGTGATTCAGTCTTTAAAACGTTGCTCTATCTTGAACAACATGCTTATTACATGCGAATCCTATTGGGAACCTACTGAATTCACCATGATACTTAGATTCCGTTCCTTAAAATATTGCTCTATATTGAAATGCACACTCATACAAGCACATCATATTGGGAACTCACTGAATTCGATTAGAAATTTTGATTCCATTCGGGAAAATTTTTCTATATCCCGAACAGTCCATTTTTTACTACTGCGGCCTATTGGGAACTAACCGAATTCACCAAGTTACTGAGATTCGGCTCACCAAATTTTGATAAATCTTTAAAAGTAAACATATTACAAGAGCCTGTTACTGGGAACTAACTGAATTCACAAAGAAACAGTTTTTCAGTTCGTTAAAACGTTGCTCTATCTTGAATAACAAGCTTATTACATGCGAATCCTATCGGGAACCTAGTGAATTCACCATGATACTTAGATTCCGTCCCTTACCATCAATGATATACAGTCGATAATACTCTCATTAAAGATATCCTTTGAAATTGCTATTTTTGGGCATGGAGATATTTAGGCCACTCTGCAAGCAGGAGGTAGATCTTGGGCACTTATGTAATTAGCTGTGTGTTGCTGCTGATGCTGGTAACCTCCATAGTACAGGCACAAAGAAGGATGCTGGGAGTTTTCTGTCCATGCAGCCTACCCAAATGTTGAGCTTCCTGTGTACTCAGAGTCCCCATCTCAATCAAGTCTTGTAAGATGGCCACCTCCTCAAAGGAAGATACTCTCTTTTCCACATGTGTATACATGGGTGTGCTGTCTCACATATAGGCATGCAACTCATATACGTACACCATACACACACACATCTAATAAATAGTTATAAAATGTAGTTTTACAAAGTTTACCAATGTTCTCAGGCAAGACTTTGGATGATTCCTTGATAAGTTTGGTCTATCTGTGTATGTCAAAGAATATCTGACAAGGGTAAAAAGAATACTTTCTTAGGGGACCAAGGATCCTTACAAATATTGAGATTGGCTTTTTGTGACTTGGCCTTATTGGGTTGTTTAACTGACTGGCAGTGACCTTAAGATGAGTAGCAGTGCAATGCTGGTTTGAATTTTAGCCATTGCTAAATAGTTTTGTCTGAATTTGATTATCAAAAAGTATCCAACATTCAAAATGTTCATATCAATTAATATTGAAAGAATATAAAATTAAGTGACACATGATATAAACATTACTCTTTTCTCTGGAAATGTCTTTTAGACTCCAAAACTGGCAGGGGATTTTTTGGCTCTTCTCTTTCTGTTCTTGGCTGGTTTTACAAAATGCAAACACATGCAAAAACATTGTAATGAACTTCAAAATTCAGTCATGTTCAGTAAGACCTCAAAAGATATTTGCTTTGAACTTGGTTCTCTAGGCAGGCAAACATTCATGAGAATAGAAGATATAATCTTATTCTCTGTGATGTGGTTTGACCCTTTTCAAGGTCCCAAAGCAGGCTTTGTTCTATAGAGCATGTTGAGTTCACTTCTGGATTAAGAGATGACAGAATCCCTTTTACTTACAGAACATCCTCAGGCTCTGGTCTTCAATGGGACAAGAGGCTTAGACCACAAAAGAAAAACTGGGCTGCATAAAGAGACATATTGGTCTCACACTTGAGACCCTGTTTCTTTAGGTTGTCATATCTGGCATGGCTTCATCGTTTTGTCTTTAATATATTTGTGCCACTGATTATATTATAATTCTGTGTCACTGAAATAAATTCCTAGTAGGTTTGTTTCTTAAATACATACTACAGTCTTTCTGGGCTCAACTCACAATGAATGAACTTTTAAATGGAAGTTCAAGATTCAAGGATAGGGTTTTGACAGTAATATCTCCAGTTGGAAGAATATGATGACCAAGATGCCTGCTGAAACCAACTTCCTCCACATCCTTCTCTAGTGTATTTTATCTCTACATCTTATGCAATATCCTTGATAATGATTACAAGCTACTCTGTCTGTTCTAAAGATAACTGTTAACTTTAAGCTCTTCCCAGAATGCCCACTGAACTGGTAGACCTAAGGATTCTTGGTAGAAATTTTTGATTGGTTTCTTTCCTTTTTTCATCTAACTTACCTTTAGTGTAATTATTATTTACCTAAGATATGGTAACCATTATCCAATATATAATAAATGTAGTCAATTCTAAAAAAAAAAAAAAACAAAACAAAAACGTTGCTATATATTGAAAATCACACTCATACAAGCATGTCCCATTGGGAACTGACTGAATTCGCCAAGAAATTTTGATTCCATTCGTAAAAATTTTTCTATACCCCGAAGAGTCCACTTATTATTACTGCGGCCTATTTGGAACTAACTGAATTCACCATGTTACTGAGATTCTGCACACCAAATTTTGATAAATCTTTAAAAGTGCTCATATTACAAGGGCCTGCTACTAGGAACTAACTGAATTCACAAAGAAACGGTGTTTCAGTTCGTTAAAACGTTGCTCTATCTTGACAAACAGGCTTATTACATGCGAATCCTATTGGGGACCTACTCAATTCACCATGATACTTAGATACCGTTCCTTAATATTTTGCTAAATATTGAAAAGCACACTCATACAAGCATGTCCCATTGGGAACTCACTGTATTCGCCTAGAAATTTTGATTCCATTCGTGAAAATTTTTCTATATCCTGAACAGTCCACTTATTACTACTGCGGCCTATTGGGAACTAACAGAATAATCTTTAAAAGTACACATATTACAAGAGCCTGCTACTGGGAATTCACAGAATTCACAAAGAAACAGTGTTTCAGTTCTTTAAAACGTTGCTATATCTTGAACAACATGCTTATTACATGCGAATCCTATTGGGAACCTACTGAATTCACCATGATACTTAGATTCCGTTCCTTAAAATGTTGGTATATACGGAAAAGCACACTCATACAAGCATGTCACATTGGGAACTCACTGAATTCGCCTAGAAATTTTGATTCCATTAGTTAAAATTTTTTTATACCCCGAACAGTCCACTTATTACTACTGCAGCCTATTTGGAACTAACCGAATTCACCATATTACTCAGATTCGGCTCACCAAATTTTGATAAATCTTTAAAAGTACACATATTACAAGAGCCTGCTACTAGCAACTAACTGAATTCACGAAGAAACAGTGTTTCTGTTCGTTAAAACGTTGCTCTATCTTGAATAACAAGCTTATTACATGCGAATCCTATTGGTAACCTACTGAATTCACCATGATACTTAGATTCCGTTCCTAAAATGTTGCTATATATTGAAAAGCTCACTCATACAATCATGTCCCATTGGGAACTCACTGAATTCGCCTAGAAATTTTGATTCCATTCGTTAAAATTTTTCTATACCCCGAACAGTCCACTTATTACGAGTGCGGCGTATTTGGAACTAACCTAATTCACCATGTTACTCAGATTCGGCTCAACAAATTTTGATATATCTTTAAAAATACACATATTACAAGAGCCTGCTACTAACAACTAACTGAATTCACAAAGAAACAGTGTTTCAGTTCGTTAAAACGTTGCTCTATCTTGAACAACATGCTTATTAAATGCGAATCTTATTGGGAACCTACTGAATTCACCATGATACTTACATTCCGTTCCTTAAAATGTTTCTATATATTGAAAAGCACACTCATACAAGCATGTCCCATTGGGAACTCACTGAATTCGCCTAGAAATTTTGATTCCATTCGTGAAAATTTTTCGATATCCCGAACACTCCACTTATTACTACTTCGGCCTTTTGGGAACTAGCCGAATTCACAAATTTACTGAGATTCGGCTCACCAAATTTTGATAAATCTTTAAAAGTACACATATCACAAGAGCCTGCTACTGGGAACTCACTGAATTCACAAAGAAACAGGGTTTAGTTCGTTAAAACTTTGCTCTATCTTGAACAACAAGCTTATTACATGCGAATCCTATTGGGAACCTACTGAATTCACCAGGATACTTAGATTCTGTTCCTAAATGTTGCTATATATTGAAAAGCTCACTCATACAATCATGTCCCATTGGGAGCTCACTGAATTCGCCTAGAAATTTTGATTCCATTCGTGAAAATTTTTCGATATCCCGAACACTCCACTTATTACTACTGCGGCCTTTTGGGAACTAATCGAATTCACCAATTTACTGAGGCTCGGTTCACCAAATTTTGATAAATCTTTAAAACTACACATATCACAAGAGCCTGCTACTGGGAACTCACTGAATTTACAAAGAAGCAGTGTTTAGTTCGTTAAAAGTTTGCTCTATCTTGAACAACAAGCTTATTACATGCGAATCCTGTTGGGAACCTACTGAATTCACCATGATACTTAGATTCCGTTCCTTAAAATGTTGCTATATATTGAAAAGCACACTCATACAAGCATGTCCCATTGGGAACTGACTGAATTCGCCACGAAATTTTGATTCCATTCGTAAAAATTTTTCTATACACCGAACAGTCCAATTATTACTACTGCGGCCTACTTGGAACTAACCGAATTCACCATGTTTTTTTTTTTCGGAGCTGGTGACCGAACCCAGGGCCTTGCGCTTCGTAGGCAAGCGCTCTACCACTGAGCCAAATCCCAACCCCTCCGAATTCACCATGTTACTGAGATTCTGCTCACCAAATTTTGAAAAATCTTTAAAAGTACTCATATTACAAGGGCCTGCTACTAGGAACTAACTGAATTCATACAGAAACAGTTTTTCAGTTCGTTAAAATTTTTCTCTATCTTGAATAACAGGCTTATTACATGCGAATCCTATTGGGAACCTACTGAATTCACCATGATACTTACATTCCGTTCCTTCAAATGTTGCTATATACGGAAAAGCACACTCATACAAGCATGTCCCATTGGGAACTCTCTGAAATCGTCTAGAAAATTTGACTCCATTCGTGAAAATTTTTCTATATCCGGAACAGACCACTTATTAATTCTGTGGCCTATTGGGAACTAACCGAATTCAAAAAGGTACTGAGATTCGGCACACCAAATTTTGATAAATCTTTAAAAGTACACATATTCCAAGAGCTTGCTACTGGGAACTACCTGAATTCACAAAGAAACAGGGTTTCAGTTCGTTAAAACGTTGCTATATCTTGAATAACAACTTATTACATGCGTATCCTATTGGGAACCTAGTGAATTCACCATGATACTTATATTCCGTTCCTTAAAATGTTGCTATATATTGAAAAGCACACTCATACAAGCATGTCCCATTGCGAACTGACTGAAATCACAAAGAAATTTTGATTCCATTCGTAAACATTTTTCTATACCCCGAAGAGTCCAATTATTACTACTGCGGCCTATTTGGAACTAACCGAAATCACCATGTTTGAGATTCTGCACACCAAATTTTGATAAATCTTTAAAAGTACTCATATTACAAGGGCCTGCTAAGAGGAACTAACTGAATTCACAAAGAAACAGTGATTCAGTCTTTAAAACGTTGCTCTATCTTGAACAACATGCTTATTACATGCGAATCCTATTGGGAACCTACTGAATTCACCATGATACTTAGATTCCGTTCCTTAAAATATTGCTATATATTGAAATGCACACTCATAAAAGCACATCATATTGGGAACTCACTGAATTCGCTTAGAAATTTTGATTCCATTCGGGAAAATTTTTCTATATCCCGAACAGTCCATTTTTTACTACTGCGGCCTATTGGGAACTAACCGAATTCACCATGTTACTGAGATTCGGCTCACCAAATTTTGATAAATCTTTAAAAGTAAACATATTACAAGAGCCTGTTACAGGGAACTAACTGAATTCACAAAGAGACAGTGTTTCCGTTCGTTGAAACGTTTCTCTATCTTGAATAACAAGCTTATTACATGCGAATCCTATTGGGAACCTACTGAATTCACCATGATACTTAGATTCCGTTCCTTACCATCAATGATATACAGTCGATAATACTCTCATTAAAGATATCCTTTGAAATTGCTATTATTGGGCATGGAGATATTTAGGCCACTCTGCAAGCAGGAGGTAGATCTTGGGCACTTATGTAATTAGCTGTGTGTTGCTGCTGATGCTGGTAACCTCCATAGTACAGGAACAAAGAAGGATGCTGGGAGTTTTCTGTCCATGCAGCCTACCCAAATGTTGAGCTTCCTGTGTACTCAGAGTCCCCATCTCAATCAAGTCTTGTAAGATGGCCACCTCCTCAAAGGAAGATACTCTCTTTTCCACATGTGTATACATGGGTGTGCTGTCTCACATATAGGCATGCAACTCATATACGTATACCATACACACACACATCTAATAAATAGTTATAAAATGTAGTTTTACAAAGTTTACCAATGTTCTCAGGCAAGACTTTGGATGATTCCTTGATAAGTTTGGTCTATCTGTGTATGTCAAAGAATATCTGACAAGGGTAAAAAGAATACTTTCTTAGGGGACCAAGGATCCTTACAAATATTGAGATTGGCTTTTTGTGACTTGGCCTTATTGGGTTGTTTAACTGACTGGCAGTGACCTTAAGATGAGTAGCAGTGCAATGCTGGTTTGAATTTTAGCCATTGCTAAATAGTTTTGTCTGAATTTGATTATCAAAAAGTATCCAACATTCAAAATGTTCATATCAATTAATATTGAAAGAAAATAAAATTAAGTGACAAATGATATAAACATTATTCTTTTTTCTGGAAATGTCTTTTAGACTCCAACACTGGCAGGGGATTTTTTGGCTCTTCTCTTTCTGTTCCTAGCTGGTTTTACAAAATGCAAACACATGCAAAAACATTGTAATGAACTTCAAAATTCAGTCATGTTCAGTAAGACCTCAAAAGATATTTGCTTTGAACTTGGTTCTCTAGGCAGGCAAACATTCATGAGAATAGAAGATATCATCTTATTCTCTGTGATGTGGTTTGACCCTCTTCAAGGTCCCAAAGCAGGCTTTGTTCTATAGAGCATGTTGAGTTCACTTCTGGATTAAGAGATGACAGAATCCCTTTTACTTATAGAACATCCTCAGGCTCTGGTCTTCAATGGGACAAGAGGCTTAGACCACAAAAGAAAAACTGGGCTGCATAGAGAGACATATTGGTCTCACACTTGAGACCCTGTTTCTTTAGGTTGTCATATCTGGCATGGCTTCATCGTTTTGTCTTTAATATATTTGTGCCACTGATTATATTATAATTCTGTGTCACTGAAATAAATTCCTAGTAGGTTTGTTTCTTAAATACATACTACAGTCTTTCTGGGCTCAACTCACAATGAATGAACTTTTAAATGGAAGTTCAAGATTCAAGGATAGGGTTTTGACAGTAATATCTCCAGTTGGAAGACTAGGATGACCAAGATGCCTGCTGAAACCAACTTCCTCCACATCCTTCTCTAGTGCATTTTATCTCTACATCTTATGCAATATCCTAGATAATGATTACAAGCTACTCTGTCTGTTCTAAAGAAAACTGTCAACTTTAAGCTCTTCCCAGAATGCCCACTGAACTGGTAGACCTAAGGATTCTTGGTAGAAATTTTTGATTGGTTTCTTTCCTTTTTACATCTAACTTACCTTTAGTGTAATTATTATTTATCTAAGATATGGTAACCATTATTCAATATGAAATAAATGTAGTCAATTCTAAAAAAAAAAACAAAAAAACTTAGCTATATATTGAAAAGCAAACTCATACAAGCATGTCCCATTGGGAACTGACTCAATTCGCCAAGAAATTTTGATTCCATTCGTAAAAATTCTTCTATACCCCGAAGAGTCCAGTTATTATTACTGCGGCCTATTTGGAACTAACTGAATTCACCATGTTACTGAGATTCTGCAAACCAAATTTTGATAAATCTTTAAAAGTGCTCATATTACAAGGGCCTGCTACTAGGAACTAACTGAATTCACAAAGAAACGGTGTTTCAGTTCGTTAAAACGTTGCTCTATCTTGACCAACAGGCTTATTACATGCGAATCCTATTGGGAAAATACTGAATTCACCATGATCCTTAGATTCCGTTCCTTAAAATATTGCTATATATTGAAGTGCACACTCATACAAGCACATCATATTGGGAACTCACTGAATTCGCCTAGAAATTTTGATTCCATTCGTAAATATTTTTCTATATCCCGAACAGTCCACTTATTACTACTGCGGCCTATTGGGAACTAACCGAATTCACCAAGTTACTGAGATTCGGCTCACCAAATTTTGATAAATCTTTAAAAGTACACATATTACAAGAGCCTGCTACTGGGAACTCACTGAATTCACAAAGAAACGGTGTTTCAGTTCGTTAAAACGTTGCTCTATCTTGAACAACATGCTTATTACATGCGAATCCTATTGGGAACCTACTGAATTCACCATGATACTTAGATTCCGTTCCTTCAAATGTTGGTATATATGGAATAGCACACTCATACAAGCATGTCCCATTGGGAACTCACTGAATTCGCCTAGAAATTTTGATTCCATTCGTGAAAATTTTTCTATATCCTGAACAGTCCACTTATTACTACTGCGGCCTATTGGGAACGAACCGAATTCACCAAGTTACTGAGATTCGGCTCACCAAATTTTGATAAATCTTTAAAAGTACAAATATTACAAGAGCCTGCTACTGGGAACTCACTGAATTCACAAAGAAACAGTGTTTTAGTTAGCTAAAACGTTGCTCTATCTTGAATAACATGCTTATTACATGCGAATCCTATTGGGAACCTAATGAATTCACCATAATACTTAGATTCCGTTCCTTAAAATATTGCTATATATTGAAATGCACACTCATACAAACACATCGTACTGGTAACTCACTGAATTCGCCTAGAAATTTTGATTCCATTCGTGAAAATTTTTCTATATCCCGAACAGTCCACTTATTACTACTACGCCCTATTGGGAACTAATCGAATTCACCAAGTTACTGAGATTCGGCTCACCAAATTTTGATAAATCTTTAAAAGTACACATATTACAAGAGCCTGTTACTGGGAACTAACTGAATTCACAAAGAAACAGTGTTTCAGTTCGTTAAAACGATGCTCTATCTTGAATAACAAGTTTATTACATGCGAATCCTATTGGGGACCAACTGAATTCACCGCAATACTTAGATTCCGTTCTTTAAAATGTTGCTATATATTTAAATGCACACTCATATAAGCATGTCCCATTGGGAACTCTCTGAAATCGTCTAGAAACTTTGACTCCATTCGTGAAAATTTTTCTACATCCGGAACAGTCCACTTATTAGTTCTGTGGCCTATTGGGAACTAACCGAATTCAAAAAGTTACTGAGATTCGGCCCACCAAATTTTGATAAATCTTTAAAGTACACATATTACAAGAGCCTGCTACTGGGAACTAACTGAATTCAACAAGAAACAGTGTTTCAGTTCGTTAAAACGATGCTCTATCTTGAATAACAAGCTTATTACATGCGAATCTTATTGGGTACCTAGTGAATTCACCATGATACTTAGATTCCGTTCCTTAAAATGTTGCTATATATTGAAAAGTACACTCATACTAGCATGTCCCATTGAGAACTGACTATATTCGCCATGATATTTTGATTCCACTCGTAAAAATTTTTCTATACCCCAAACAGTCCAATTATTACTACTGCCGCCTCTTTGGAGCTAACCGATTCACCATGTTACTGAGATTCTGCTCGCCAAATATGATAAATCTTGAAAAGTACTCATATTACAAGGGGCTGCTACTAGGAACTAACTGAATTCAACAAAATAGTGTTTCAGTTCGTTAAAACGATGCTCTATCTTGAATAACAAGCTTATTACATGCGAATCTTATTGGGTACCTAGTGAATTCACCATGATACTTAGAATCTTTTCCTTAAAATATTGCTATATATTGAAAAGCACACTCATACAAGCATGTCCCATTAGGAACTGACTGAATTCGCCTAGAAATTTTGATTCCATTCGTAAAAATTTTTCTATACCCCGAAGAGTCCAGTTATTATTACTGCGGCCTATTTGGAACTAACTGAATTCACCATGTTACTGAGATTCTGCACACCAAATTTTGATAAATCTTTAAAAGTGCTCATATTACAAGGGCCTGCTACTAGGAACTAACTGAATTCACAAAGAAACGGTGTTTCAGTTCGTTAAAACGTTGCTCTATCTTGACCAACAGGATTATTACATGCGAATCCTATTGGGAAAATACTGAATTCACCATGATCCTTAGATTCCGTTCCTTAAAATATTGCTATATATTGAAGTGCACACTCATACAAGCACATCATATTGGGAACTCACTGAATTCGCCTAGAAATTTTGATTCCATTCGTAAATATTTTTCTATATCCCGAACAGTCCACTTATTACTACTGCGGCCTATTGGGAACTAACCGAATTCACCAAGTTACTGAGATTCGGCTCACCAAATTTTGATAAATCTTTAACAGTACACATATTACAAGAGCCTGCTACTGGGAACTCACTGAATTCACAAAGAAACGGTGTTTCAGTTCGTTAAAACGTTGCTCTATCTTGAACAACATGCTTATTACATGCGAATCCTATTGGGAACCTACTGAATTCACCATGATACTTAGATTCCGTTCCTTCAATGTTGCTATATATGGAATAGCACACTCATACAAGCATGTCCCATTGGGAACTCACTGAATTCGCCTAGAAATTTTGATTCCATTCGTGAAAATTTTTCTATATCCTGAACAGTCCACTTATTACTACTGCGGCCTATTGGGAACGAACCAAATTCACCAAGTTACTGAGATTCGGCTCACCAAATTTTGATAAATCTTTAAAAGTACACATATTACAAGAGCCTGCTACTGGGAACTCACTGAATTCAACAAGAAACAGTGTTTCAGTTCGTTAAAACGATGCTCTATCTTGAATAAAAAGCTTATTACATGCGAATCTTATTGGGTACCTAGTGAATTCACCATGATACTTAGATTCCGTTCCTTAAAATGTTGCTATATATTGAAAAGTACACTCATACTAGCATGTCCCATTGAGAACTGACTATATTCGCCATGATATTTTGATTGCACTCGTAAAAATTTTTCTATACCCCAAACAGTCCAATTATTACTACTGCCGCCTCTTTGGAGCTAACCGAATTCACCATGTTACTGAGATTCTGCTCGCCAAATATGATAAATCTTGAAAAGTACTCATATTACAAGGGGCTGCTACTAGGAACTAACTGAATTCAACAAAATAGTGTTTCAGTTCGTTAAAACGATGCTCTATCTTGAATAACAAGCTTATTACATGCGAATCTTATTGGGTACCTAGTGAATTCACCATGATACTTAGAATCTGTTCCTTAAAATATTGCTATATATTGAAAAGCACACTCATACAAGCATGTCCCATTAGGAACTGACTGAATTCGCCAAGAAATTTTGATTCCATTCGTAAAAATTTTTCTGTACTCCGAACAGTCCATTTATTACTACTGCGGCCTATTTGGAACTAAGAGAATTCACCATGTTACTGAGATTCTGCTCACCAAATTTTGATAAATCTTTAAAAGTACTCACATTACAAGGGCCTGCTACTAGGAACTAACTGAATTCACAAAGAAACAGTGTTTCAGTCGTTAAAACGTTGCTCTATCTTGAACAACATGCTTATTACATGCGAATCCTATTGGGAACCTACTGAATTCACCATGATACTTAGATTCTGTTCCTTAAAATATTGCTATATATTGAAATGCACACTCATACAAGCACATCATATTGGGAACTCACTGAATTCGCCTAGAAATTTTGATTCCTTACGTGAAAATTTTTCTATATCCCGAACAGTCCACTTATTACTACTACGCCCTATTGGGAACTAATCGAATTCACCAAGTTACTGAGATTCGGCTCACCAAATTTTGATAAATCTTTAAAAGTACACATATTACAAGAGCCTGTTACTGGGAACTAACAGAATTCACAAAGAAACAGTGTTTCAGTTCGTTAAAACGATGCTCTATCTTGAATAACAAGTTTATTACATGCGAATCCTATTGGGGACCAACTGAATTCACCGCAATACTTAGACCGTTCTTTAAAATGTTGCTATATATTTAAGTGCACACTCATATAAGCATGTCCCATTGGGAACTCTCTGAAATCGTCTAGAAATTTTGACTCCATTCGTGAAAATTTTTCTACATCCGCAACAGTCCACTTATTACTTTTGTGGCCTATTGGGAACTAACCGAATTCAAAAAGTTACTGAGATTCGGCAACCCAAATTTTGATAAATCTTTAAAGTACACATATTACAAGAGCCTGCTACTGGGAACTAACTGAATTCACAAAGAAACAGTGTTTCAGTTCGTGAAAACGATGCTCTATCTTCAATATCATGCTTATTACATGCGAATCCTATTGTAGATCTACTGAATTCACCATGATACTTATATTCCGTTCCTTAAAATGTTGCTATATATTGAAAAGTACACTCATACTAGCATGTCCCATTGGGAACTGACTGAATTCGCCAAGAAATTTTAATTCCACTCGTAAAAAGTTTTCTATACCCCGTACAGTCCAATTATTACTACTGCCGCCTCTTTGGAACGAAAAGAATTCACCATGTTACTGAGATTCTGCTCACCAAATTTTGATAAATCTTTAAAAGTACTCACATTACAAGGGCCTGATACTAGGAACTAACTGAATTCATAATGAAACAGTGTTTCAGTTCGTTAAAACGTTGCTCTACCTTGAATAACAAACTTATTACATGCGAATCCTATTGGGAACCTAGTGAATTCACCATGATATTTAGAATCCGTTCCTTCAAATGTTGCTATATACGGAAAAGCACACTCATACAAGCATGTCCCATGGGGAACTCACTGAATTCGCCTAGAAATTTTGATTCCATTCATGCAAATTTTTCTATATCCCGAACAGTCCACTTATTATTACAGCGGCCTATTGGGAAATAATCGAATTCACCAAGTTACTGAGATTCGGCTCACCAAATTTTGATAAATCTTTAAAAGTACACATATTACAAGAGGCTGCTACTGGGAACTAACTGAATTCACAAAGAAACAGTGTTTCAGTTCGTTAAAACGATGCTCTATCTTCAATATCATGCTTATTACATGCGAATCCTATTGTAGATCTACTGAATTCACCATGATACTTATATTCCGTTCTTTAAAATGTTGCTATATATTTGAATGCATATTCATAGAAGCATGACCCATTGGGAGCTCTCTGAAATCGTCTAGAAAATTTGACTCCATTCGTGAAAATTTTTCTATATCCGGAACAGACCACCTATTACTTCTGTGGCCTATTGGGAACTAACCGAATTCAAAAAGTTACTGAGATTCGGCACACCAAATTTTGATAAATCTTTAAAAGTACACATATTACAAGAGCCTGCTACTGGGAACTAACTGAATTCACAAAGAAACAGGGTTTCAGTTCGTTAAAACCTTGCTCTATCTTGAATAACAACTTATTACATGCGAATCCTATTGGGAACCTACTGAATTCACCATGATACTTAGATTCCGTTCCTTTAATATGCTATATATTGAAAAGCACACTCATACAAGCATGTCCCATTAGGAACTGAATGAATTCGCCAAGAAATTTTGATTCCATTCGTAAAAATTTTTCTGTACTCCGAACAGTCCATTTATTACTACTGCGGCCTATTTGGAACTAAGAGAATTCACCATGTTACTGAGATTCTGCTCACCAAATTTTGATAAATCTTTAAAAGTACTCACATTAAAAGGGCCTGCTACTAGGAACTAACTGAATTCACAATGAAACAGTGTTTCAGTTCGTTAAAACGTTGCTCTATCTTGAATAACAAGCTTATTACATGCGAATCCAATTGGGAACCTAGTGAATTCACCATGATACTTAGATTCCGTTCCTTAAAATGTTGCTATATATTGAAAAGTACACCCATACTACCATGTCCCATTGGGAACTGACTGAATTCGCCAAGAAATTTTGATTCCATACGTGAAAATTTTTCTATATCCCGAACAGTCCACTTATTACTACTACGCCCTATTGGGAACTAATCGAATTCACCAAGTTACTGAGATTCGGCTCACCAAATTTTGATAAATCTTTAAAAGTACACATATTACAAGAGCCTGTTACTGGGAACTAACAGAATTCACAAAGAAACAGTGTTTCAGTTCGTTAAAACGATGCTCTATCTTGAATAACAAGTTTATTACATGCGAATCCTATTGGGGACCAACTGAATTCACCGCAATACTTAGACCGTTCTTTAAAATGTTGCTATATATTTAAGTGCACACTCATATAAGCATGTCCCATTGGGAACTCTCTGAAATCGTCTAGAAATTTTGACTCCATTCGTGAAAATTTTTCTACATCCGCAACAGTCCACTTATTACTTCTGTGGCCTATTGGGAACTAACCGAATTCAAAAATTTACTGAGATTCGGCAACCCAAATTTTGATAAATCTTTAAAGTACACATATTACAAGAGCCTGCTACTGGGAACTAACTGAATTCACAAAGAAACAGTGTTTCAGTTCGTGAAAACGATGCTCTATCTTCAATATCATGCTTATTACATGCGAATCCTATTGTAGATCTACTGAATTCACCATGATACTTATATTCCGTTCCTTAAAATGTTGCTATATATTGAAAAGTACACTCATACTAGCATGTCCCATTGGGAACTGACTGAATTCGCCAAGAAATTTTGATTCCACTCGTAAAAAGTTTTCTATACCCCGTACAGTCCAATTATTACTACTGCCGCCTCTTTGGAACGAAAAGAATTCACCATGTTACTGAGATTCTGCTCACCAAATTTTGATAAATCTTTAAAAGTACTCACATTACAAGGGCCTGATACTAGGAACTAACTGAATTCATAATGAAACAGTGTTTCAGTTCGTTAAAACGTTGCTCTACCTTGAATAACAAACTTATTACATGCGAATCCTATTGGGAACCTAGTGAATTCACCATGATATTTAGAATCCGTTCCTTCAAATGTTGCTATATACGGAAAAGCACACTCATACAAGCATGTCCCATGGGGAACTCACTGAATTCGCCTAGAAATTTTGATTCCATTCATGCAAATTTTTCTATATCCCGAACAGTCCACTTATTATTACAGCGGCCTATTGGGAAATAATCGAATTCACCAAGTTACTGAGATTCGGCTCACCAAATTTTGATAAATCTTTAAAAGTACACATATTACAAGAGGCTGCTACTGGGAACTAACTGAATTCACAAAGAAACAGTGTTTCAGTTCGTTAAAACGATGCTCTATCTTCAATATCATGCTTATTACTTGCGAATCCTATTGTAGATCTACTGAATTCACCATGATACTTATATTCCGTTCTTTAAAATGTTGCTATATATTTGAATGCATATTCATAGAAGCATGACCCATTGGGAGCTCTCTGAAATCGTCTAGAAAATTTGACTCCATTCGTGAAAATTTTTCTATATCCGGAACAGACCACCTATTACTTCTGTGGCCTATTGGGAACTAACCGAATTCAAAAAGTTACTGAGATTCGGCACACCAAATTTTGATAAATCTTTAAAAGTACACATATTACAAGAGCCTGCTACTGGGAACTAACTGAATTCACAAAGAAACAGGGTTTCAGTTCGTTAAAACCTTGCTCTATCTTGAATAACAACTTATTACATGCGAATCCTATTGGGAACCTACTGAATTCACCATGATACTTAGATTCCGTTCCTTTAATATGCTATATATTGAAAAGCACACTCATACAAGCATGTCCCATTAGGAACTGAATGAATTCGCCAAGAAATTTTGATTCCATTCGTAAAAATTTTTCTGTACTCCGAACAGTCCATTTATTACTACTGCGGCCTATTTGGAACTAAGAGAATTCACCATGTTACTGAGATTCTGCTCACCAAATTTTGATAAATCTTTAAAAGTACTCACATTACAAGGGCCTGCTACTAGGAACTAACTGAATTCACAATGAAACAGTGTTTCAGTTCGTTAAAACGTTGCTCTATCTTGAATAACAAGCTTATTACATGCGAATCCAATTGGGAACCTAGTGAATTCACCATGATACTTAGATTCCGTTCCTTAAAATGTTGCTATATATTGAAAAGTACACCCATACTACCATGTCCCATTGGGAACTGACTGAATTCGCCAAGAAATTTTGATTCCACTCGTAAAAATTTTTCTATACCCCGAACAGTCCAATTATTACTACTGCCGCCTCTTTGGAACTAACCGAATTCACCATGTTACTGAGATTCTGCTCACCAAATTTTGATAAATCTTGAAAAGTACTCATATTACAAGGGCCTGCTACTAGGAACTAACTGAATTCACAAGGATACAGTGCTTCAGTCGTTAAAACGTTGCTCTATCTTGAACAACATGCTTATTACATGCGAATCCTATTGGGAACCTACTGAATTCACCATGATACTTAGATTCTGTTCCTTCAAATATTGCTATATATTGAAATGCACACTCATACAAGCACATCGTATTGGGAACTCACTGAATTCGCCTAGAAATTTTGATTCCATTCGTGAAAATTTTTCTATATCCCGAACAGTCCACTTATTACTACTACGCCCTATTGGGAACTAATCGAATTCACCAAGTTACTGAGATTCGGCTCACCAAATTTTGATAAATCTTTAAAAGTACACATATTACAAGAGGCTGCTACTGGGAACTAACTGAATTCACAAAGAAACAGTGTTTCAGTTCGTGAAAACGATGCTCTATCTTCAATATCATGCTTATTACATGCGAATCCTATTGTAGATCTACTGAATTCACCATGATACTTATATTCCGTTCTTTAAAATGTTGCTATATATTGAAATGCATATTCATAGAAGCATGACCCATTGGGAACTCTCTGAAATCGTCTAGAAAATTTGACTCCATTCGTGAAAATTTTTCTATATCCGGAAGAGACCACTTATTACTTCTGTGGCCTATTGGGAACTAACCGAATTCAAAAAGTTATTGAGATTCGGCACACCAAATTTTGATAACTCTTTAAAAGTACACATATTACAAGAGCCTGCTACTGGGAACTAACTGAATTCACAAAGAAACAGGGTTTCAGTTCGTTAAAACCTTGCTCTATCTTGAATAACAACTTATTACATGCGAATCCTATTGGGAACCTACTGAATTCACCATGATACTTAGATTCCGTTCCTTTAATATTGCTATATATTGAAAAGCACACTCATACAAGCATGTCCCATTAGGAACTGACTGAATTCGCCAAGAAATTTTGATTCCATTCGTAAAAATTTTTCTGTACTCCGAACAGTCCATTTATTACTACTGCGGCCTATTTGGAACTAAGAGAATTCACCATGTTACTGAGATTCTGCTCACCAAATTTTGATAAATCTTTAAAAGTACTCACATTACAAGGGCCTGTTACTAGGAACTAACTAAATTCACAATGAAACAGTGTTTCAGTTCGTTAAAACGTTGCTCTATCTTGAATAACAAGCTTATTACATGCGAATCCAATTGGGAACCTAGTGAATTCACCATGATACTTAGATTCCGTTCTTTAAAATGTTGCTATATATTTAAATGCACACTCATATAAGCATGTCCCATTGGGAACTCTCTGAAATCGTCTAGAAATTTTGACTCCATTCGTGAAAATTTTTCTACATCCGGAACAGTCCACTTATTACTTCTGTGGCCTATTGGGAACTAACCGAATTCAAAAAGTTACTGAGATTCGGCACACCAAATTTTGATAAATCTTTAAAGTACACATATTACAAGAGCCTGCTACTGGGAACTAACTAAATTCAACAAGAAACAGTGTTTCAGTTCGTTAAAACGATGCTCTATCTTGAATAACAAGCTTATTACATGCGAATCCTATTGGGAACCTAGTGAATTCACCATGATACTTAGATTCCGTTCCTTAAAATGTTGCTATATATTGAAAAGTACACTCATACTAGCATGTCCCATTGGGAACTGACTGAATTCGCCAAGAAATTTTGATTCCACTCGTAAAAATTTTTCTATACCCCGAACAGTCCAATTATTAATACTGCCGCCTCTTTGGAACTAACCGAATTCACCATGTTACTGAGATTCTGCTCACGAAATTTTGATAAATCTTGAAAAGTACTCATATTACAAGGGCCTGCTACAAGGAACTAACTGAGTTCACAAAGAAACAGAGTTTCAGTTCGTTAAAACGTTGCTCTATATTGAATAACAAGCTTATTACATGCGAATCCTATTGGGAACCTACTGAATTCACCATGATACTTAGAATCCGTTCCTTAAAACATTGCTATATATTGAAAAGCACACTCATACAAGCATGTCCCATTAGGAACTGACTGAATTCGTCAAGAAATTTTGATTCCATTCGTAAAAATTTTTCTGTACTCCGAACAGTCCATTTATTACTACTGCGGCCTATTTGGAACTAAGAGAATTCACCATGTTACTGAGATTCTGCTCACCAAACTTTGATAAATCTTTAAAAGTACTCACATTACAAGGGCCTGCTACTAGGAACTAACTGAATTCACAAAGAAACAGTGTTTCAGTTAGTTAAAACGTTGCTCTATCTTGAATAACAAGCTTATTACATGCGAATCCTATTGGGAACCACCTGAATTCACCATGATACTTAGATTCCGTTCCTTCAAATGTTGCTATATACGGAAAAGCACACTCATACAAGCATGTCCCATTGGGAACTCACTGAATTCGCCTAGAAATTTTGATTCCATTCTTGCAAATTTTTCTATATCCCGAACAGTCCACTTATTATTACTGCGGCCTATTGGGAAATAATCGAATTCACCAAGTTACTGAGATTCGGCTCACCAAATTTTGATAAATTTTAAAAGTACACATATTACAAGAGTCTGCTACTGGGAACTAACTGAATTCACAAAGAAACAGTGTTTCAGTTCGTTAAAACGATGCTCTATCTTCAATATCATGCTTATTACATGCGAATCCTATTGTAGATCTACTGAATTCACCATGATACTTATATTCCGTTCTTTAAAATGTTGCTATGTATTGAAATGCATATTCATAGAAGCATGACCCATTGGGAACTCTCTGAAATCGTCTAGAAAATTTGAATCCATTCGTGAAAATTTTTCTATATCCGGAACAGAACACTTATTACTTCTGTGGCCTATTGGGAACTAACCGAATTCAAAAAGTTACTGAGATTCGGCACACCAAATTTTGATAAATCTTTAAAAGTACACATATTACAAGAGCCTGCTACTGGGAACTAACTGAATTCACAAAGAAACAGGGTTTCAGTTCGTTAAAACCTTGCTCTATCTTGAATAACAACTTATTACATGCGAATCCTATTGGGAACCTACTGAATTCACCATGATACTTAGATTCCGTTCCTTTAATATGCTATATATTGAAAAGCACACTCATACAAGCATGTCCCATTAGGAACTGAATGAATTCGCCAAGAAATTTTGATTCCATTCGTAAAAATTTTTCTGTACTCCGAGCAGTCCATTTATTACTACTGCGGCCTATTTGGAACTAAGAGAATTCACCATGTTACTGAGATTTTGCTCACCAAATTTTGATAAATCTTTAAAAGTACTCACATTACAAGGGCCTGCTACTAGGAACTAACTGAATTCACAATGAAACAGTGTTTCAGTTCGTTAAAACGTTGCTCTATCTTGAATAACAAGCTTATTACATGCGAATCCAATTGGGAACCTAGTGAATTCACCATGATACTTAGATTCCGTTCCTTAAAATGTTGCTATATATTGAAAAGTACACCCATACTACCATGTCCCATTGGGAACTGACTGAATTCGCCAAGAAATTTTGATTCCACTCGTAAAAATTTTTCTATACCCCGTACAGTCCAATTATTACTACTGCCGCCTCTTTGGAACTAACCGAATTCACCATGTTACTGAGATTCTGCTCACCAAATTTTGATAAATCTTTAAAAATACACATATTACAAGAGCCTGCTACTAACAACTAACTGAATTCACAAAGAAACAGTGTTTCAGTTCGTTAAAACGTTGCTCTATCTTGAACAACATGCTTATTACATGCGAATCCTATTGGGAACCTACTGAATTCACCATGATACTTAGATTCTGTTCCTTCAGATGTTGCTATATATTGAAAAGCACACTCATACAAGCATGTCCCATTGGGAACTCACTGAATTCTCCCAGGAATTTTGATTCCATTCGTGATAATTTTTCTATATCCCGAACAGTCCACTTATTACTACTGCGGCCTGTTGGGAACTAATCGAATTCACCAAGTTACTGAGATTCGGCTCACCAAATTTTGATAAATCTTTAAAAGTACACATATTACAAGAGCTTGCTACTGGGAACTAACTGAATTCACAAAGAAACAGTGTTTCAGTTCGTTAAAACTTTGCCCTGTCTTGAATAACAAGCTTATTACATGCGAATCCTTTTGGGAACCTACTGAATTCACCATGATACTTAGATTCTGTTCCTTAAAATGTTGCTCTATGATGAGAAGCACACTCATACAAGCATGTCCCTTTGGGAACTCACTGAATTCGCCTAGAAATTTTGATTCCATTCGTGAAAATTTTTCTATACCCCGGACTGTCCACTTATTACTACTGCCCCCTATTGGAACTAATCGAATTCACCAAGGTACTGTGATTCGGCTCAACAAATTTTGATAAATCTTTAAAATTACACATATTACATGAGCCTGGTACTGGGAACTAACTGAATTCACAAAAAACAGTGTTTAAGTTCGTTAAAACTTTGCTCTGTGTTGAATAACAAGCTTATTACATGCGAATCCCATTGGGAAACTACTGAGTTCACCATGATACTTAGATTCCGTTTCTTAAAATGTTGCTATATATTGAAAAGCACACTCATACAAGCATGTCCCATTGGGAACTCACTGATTCGCCTAGAAATTTTGATTCCATTCTTGAATATTTTGCTATCTGAACAGTCCACTTATTACTACTGCGGCCTATTGGGAACTAACCGAATTCACAATGTTACTCAGATTCGGCTCACCAAATTTTGATAAATCTTTAAAAGTACACATATTACATGAGCCTGCTACTGGGAACTAAATGAATTCTCAAAGAAACCATGTTTCAGTTCGTTAAACCGTTGCTCTATCTTGAATAACAAGATTATTACATTTGAATCTTATTGGGGACTTAATGAATTCACCATGATACTAAAATTCCGTTCCTAAAAATGTTGCTATATATTGAAAAGCACACTCATACAAGCATTTCCCATTGGAAACTCACTAAATTCGCCTAGAAATTTTGATTCCATTCGTGAAAATTTTTCTATATCCCTACTAGACCACTTATTACCTCTGCGGCCTATTGGGAACTAACCGAATTCACTAACTTACTGAGATTAGGCTCACCAAATTTTGATAAATCTTTAAAAGTACACATATTAAAAGAGCCTGCTACTGGGAACTAACTGAATTCACAAAGGAGCAGTGTTTCAGTTCGTTAAAACGTTGCTCTATATTGAATAACAAGCTTATTACATGCGAATCCTATTGGGAACCTACTGAATTCACTATGATACTTAGATTCCGTTCTTTAAAATGTTGCTATATATTGAAAAGCACACTCATACAAGCATGTCCCATTGGAAACTCACTGAGGTTGCCTAGAAATTATGATTCCATTCGTGTAAATTTTTCTATATCCCAAACAGTGCACTTAATACTACTGCGGACTATTGGGAACTAACGGAATTCACAATGTTACTGAGATTCGTCTCACCAAATTTTGATAAATCTTAAAAGTACACATATTACAAGAGACTGGTACAGGGAACTAACGGAATTCACAAAGAAACAGTGTTTCAGTTCGTTAAAACGTTGCTCTATCTTTAATAACAAGCTTATTACATGCGAATCCTATTGGGAACCTACTGTATTCACCATGATACTTAGATTCCGTTCCTTAAAATGTTGCTCTATATTGAAAAGCACACTCATACCAGCATGTTCCATTGGGACCTCACAGAATTCGCCAAGAAATTTTGATTCCATTGAGGAAAATTTTTCTAAATCCCCAACAATCCACTTATTACTAAGGCGGCCTATTGGGAGCTAAGTGATTTCACAAAGTTACTGAGATACGGATCTCCAAATTTTGATAAATCTCTAAAAGGACACATATTACAAGACCCTGCTACTGGGAACTATCTGAATTCACAAAGAAACAGTGTCTCAGTTCGTTAAACGTTACCCTATCTTGAATAACAAGCTTATTACATGCGAATCCTATTGGGAACCTATAAATTCTCCATGATACTTAGACTCGGTTCCTTAAAATTTTGCTATATATTGAAAAGCACACTCATATAAGCATGTCCCATTAGGAACTCCCTGAATTCGCCAATAAATTATGATTCCATTCGTGAAAATTTTTCTATATCCCGAACAGTCCACTTATTACTACTGAGGCCTATTGGGAACTAACCGAATTCACCAAGTTACTGAGATTCGGTTCACCAAATTTTGATAAATCTTTAAAAGCACACAATTACAAGGGCCTGCTACTGGGAACTAACTGAATTCACAAAAAAACAGTGTTTCAGTTCGTTAAAACTTTGCACTATCTTGAATAACAAGCTTATTACTTGCGAATCCTATTGGGACCTATTGAATTCACCATGATACTTAGATTCCGTTCCTATAATGTTGCTATATATTGAAAAGCACACTCATACAAGCATGTCCCATTAGGAACTCCCTGAATTCGCCAAGAAATTACGATTCCATTCGTGAAAATTTTTCTATATCCCGAACAGTCCACTTATTACTACTGAGTTCTATTGGGAACTAACCGAATTCACCAAGTTACTGAGATTCGGCTCACCAAATTTTGATAAATCTTTAAAAGCGCACAATTACAAGAGCCTGGTACTGGGAACTAAATGAATTCACAAAGAAACAGTGTTTCAGTTCGTTAAAACTTTGCACTATCTTGAATAACAAGCTTATTACTTGCGAATCCTATTGGGACCTATTGAATTCACTATGATACTTAGATTCCGTTCCTAAAATGTTGCTATATATTGAAAAGCACACTCATACAAGCATGTCCCCTTGGGAACTAACTGAATTCGCCTATTAATTTTGATTACATTCGTGAAATTTTTCTATATCCCGAAGAGTCTACTTATTACTACTGCGGCCTATTTGGAACTAAGTAATACACCAAGTTCCTGAGATTCGGCTCACCAAATTTTGATAAATCTTTAAAAGTACACATATTACAAGAGGCTGCTACTGGGAACTAACTGAATTCACAAAGGAACAGTGTTTCAGTTCGTTAAAACGTTGCTCTATCTTAAATAACAAGCTTATTACATGCGAATCCTATTGGGAACCTATTGAATTCACCATGATACTTAGATTCCGTTCCTTAAAATGTTGCTATGTATTGAAAAGCACACTCATACAAGCATGTCCCATTGGGAACTCCCTGAATTCGCCTAGAAATTTTGATTCCATTCGTGAAAATTTTTTTATATCCCGAACAGTCCACTTATTACTACTGTGGCCTATTGGGAACTAACCGAATTCACCAAGTTACTGAGATTCGGCTCACCAAATTTGATAAATCTTTAAAAGCACACAATTACAAGAGCCTGCTACTGGGAACTAACTGAATTCACAAAGAAACAGTGTTTCAGTTCATTTAAACGTTGCTCTCTCTTGAATAACATGCTTATTACATCCGAATCCTATTGGGAACATACTGAATTCACCATGATACTTAGATTCCGTTCCTTAAAATGTTGCTAAATATTGAAAAGCACGCTCATACAAGCATGTCCAATTGGGACCTGACTGAATTCGCCTAGAAATTTTGATTCCATTCGTGAAAATTTTTCTATATCCCGAACAGTCCACTTATTAATACTGTGGACAATTGGGAACTAACTGAAATTACCAAGTTAGTGAGATTCGACTCACCAAATTTATTTAAATCTTTAAAAGTACACATATTACAAGAGCCTGCTACTGTGAACTAACTGAATTCACAAAGAAACAGTATTTCAGTTCATTAGAACGTTGCTCTATCTTGAAAAACAAGCTTATTACATGCAAATCATATTGGGAACCTACTAAATTCACAAGGATACTTTGATTCCGTTCCTTAAAATGTTGCTATATATTGAAAAGCACACTCATACAAGCATGCCCCATCGGAACTCACTGAATTTGCCTAAAAATTTTCATTCCATTCGTGAAAATTTTTCTATATCCCGAACACTCCACTTATAAATAGGGCGGCCTATTGGGAACTAACCGAGTTCACCAAGTTACTGAGATTCGGCTCATCAAATTTTCATAAATCTTTAAAAGTACACATATTACAAGAGCCTGCTACTGGGAATTCACCGAATTCACAAAGAAACAGTGTTTCAGTTCGTTAAAACGTTGCTCTATCTTGAACAACATGCTTATTACATGCGAATCCTATTGGGAACTTACTGAATTCACCATGATACTAAGATTCCGTTCTTTAAGATATTGCTATATATTGAAATGCACACTCATACAAGCACATCATATTGGGAACTCACTGAATTCGCCTAGAACTTTTGATTCGATTCGTGAAAATTTTTCTCTATCCTGAACAGTCCACTTATTACTACTGTGGCCTATTGGGAACTAACGGAATTCACCAAGTTACTGAGATACGGCTTATCAAATTTTGGTAAATCTTTAAATGTACATATATTACAAGAGCCTGCTACTGGGAACTAACTGAATTCACAAAGAAACAGGGTTTCAGTTCGTTAAAACCTTGCTCTATCTTGAATAACAACTTATTACATGCGAATCCTATTGGGAACCTACTGAATACACAATGATACTTAGATTCCGTTCCTTAAAATGTTTCTATATATTGAAAAGCACACTCATACAAGCATGTCCCATTGCGAACTGACGGAATTCGCCAAGAAATTTTGATTCCATTCGTAAAAATTTTTCTATACCCCGAACAGTCCAATTATTCCTACTGCGGCCTATTTGGAACTAACGGAATTCACCATGTTACTGAGATTCTGCACACCAAATTTTGATAATCTTTAAAAGTACTCATATTACAAGGGCCTGCTAAGAGGAACTAACTGAATTCACAAAGAAACAGTGTTTCAGTTCGTTAAAACGTTGCTGTATCTTGAACCACATGCCTATTACATGCGAATCCTATTGGGAACCTACTGAATTCACCATGATACTTAGATTCCGTTCCTTCAAATATTGGTAAATACGAAAAAGCACACTCATACAAGCATGTCCCATTGGGAACTCACTGAATTCGCCTAGAAATTTTGATTCCATTCGTGAAAATTTTTCTATATCCCGAACAGTCCACTTATTACTACTGCGGCCTATTGGGAACTAACCGAATTCAACAAGTTACTCAGATTCGGCTCACCAAATTTTGATAAATCTTTAAAAGTACACATATTACAAGAGCCTGCTACTGGGAACTCACGGAATTCAGAAAGAAACAGTGTTTCAGTAGGTTAAAACGGTGCTCTATCTTGAACAACATGCTTATTACATGCGAATCCTATTGGGAACCTACTGAATTCACCATGATACTTAGATTCCATTCCTTAAAATATTTCTATATATTGAAAAGCACACTCATACAAGCACATTCTATTGAAACTCACTGAATTCGCCTAGAAATTTTGATTCCATTCGTGAAAATTTTTCTATATCCCGAACAGTCCACTTATTACTACTGCGGCCTATTGGGAACTAACCGAATAATCTTTAAAAGTACACATATTACAAGAGCCTGCTACTGGGAATTCACCGAATTCACAAAGAAACAGTGTTTCAGTTCGTTAAAACGTTGCTCTATCTTGAACAAAATGCTTATTACATGAGAATCCTATTGGGAACCTACTGAATTCACCATGATACTTAGATTCCGTTCCTTAAAAATGTTGGTATATACGGAAAAGCACACTCATACAAGCATGTCACATTAGGAACTCACTGAATTCGCCTAGAAATTTTGATTCCATTCGTTAAAATTTTTTTATACCCCGAACAGTCCACTTATTACTACTGCGGCCTATTTGGAACTAAACGAATTCACCATATCACTCAGATTAGGCTCACCAAATTTTGATAAATCTTTAAAAGTACACATATTACAAGAGCCTGCTACTAGCAACTAACTGAATTCACGAAGAAATAGTGTTTCTGTTCGTTAAAACGTTGCTCTATCTTGAATAACAAGCTTATTGCATGCGAATCCTATTTGGAACCTACTGAATTCACCATGATACTTAGATTCCGTTTCTAAAATGTTGCTATATATTGAAAAGCACACTCATACAAGCATGTCCCCTTGGGAACTCACTGAATTCGCCTATTAATTTTGATTACATTCGTGAAAATTTTTCTATATCCCGAAGAGTCTATTTATTACTACTGCGGCCTATTTGGAACTAAGTGAATTCACCAAGTTCCTGAGATTCGGCTCACCAAATTTTGATAAATCTTTAAAAGTACACATATTACAAGAGGCTGCTACTGGGAACTAACTGAATTCACAAAGGAACAGTGTTTCAGTTCGTTAAAACGTTGCTCTATCTTAAATAACAAGCTTATTACATGCGAATCCTATTGGTAACCTATTGAATTAACCATGATACTTAGATTCCGTTCCTTAAAATGTTGCTATGTATTGAAAAGCACACTCATACAAGCATGTCCCATTGGGAACTCCCTGAATTCGCCTAGAAATTTTGATTCCATTCGTGAAAATTTTTTTATATCCCGAACAGTCCACTTATTACTACTGAGGCCTATTGGGAACTAACCGAATTCACCAAGTTACTGAGATTCGGCTCACCAAATTTGATAAATCTTTAAAAGCACACAATTACAAGAGCCTGCTACTGGGAACTAACTGAATTCACAAAGAAACAGTGTTTCAGTTCATTTAAACGTTGCTCTGTCTTGAATAACATGCTTATTACATCCGAATCCTATTGGGAACATACTGAATTCACCATGATACTTAGATTCCGTTCCTTAAAATGTTGCTAAATATTGAAAAGCACGCTCTTACAAGCATGTCCAATTGGGACCTGACTGAATTCGCCTAGAAATTTTGATTCCATTCGTGAAAATTTTACTATATCCCGAACAGTCCACTTATTAATACTGTGGCCAATTGGGAAGTAACTGAAATTACCAAATTAGTGAGATTCGACTCACCAAATTTATTGAAATCTTTAAAAGTAAACATATTACAAGAGCCTGCTACTGGGAACTAACTGAATTCACAAAGAAACAGTATTTCAGTTCATTAGAACGTTGCTCTATCTTGAAAAACAAGCTTATTACATGCAAATCCTATTGGGAACATACTAAATTCACAAGGATACTTTGATTCCGTTCCTTAAAATGTTGCTATATGTTGAAAAGCACACTCATACAAGCATGCCCCATGGGAACTCACTGAATTTGCCTAGAAATTTTCATTCCATTCGTGAAAATTTTTCTATATCCCGAACACTCCACTTATAAATAGTGCGGCCTATTGGGAACTAACCGAGTTCACCAAGTTACTGAGATTCGGCTCATCAAATTTTGATAAATCTTTAAAAGTACACATATTACAAGAGCCTGCTACTGGGAACTCACTGAATTCACAAAGAAACAGTGTTTCAGTTCGTTAAAACTTTGCTCTATCTTGAACAACATGCTTATTACATGCGAATCCTATTGGGAACTTACTGAATTCACCATGATACATAGATTCCGTTCCTTAAGATATTGCTATATATTGAAATGCACACTCATACAATCACATCATATTGGGAACTCACTCAATTCGCCTAGAACTTTTGATTCCATTCGTGAAAATTTTTCTATATCCCGAACGGTCCACTTATTACTACTGCGGCCTATTGGAAACTAACGGAATTCACCAAGTTACTGAGATACGGCTTACCAAATTTTGGTAAATCTTTAAATGTGCATATATTACAAGATCCTGCTACTGGGAACTCACTGAATTCACAAAGAAACAGTGTTTCAGTTCGTTAAATCGATGCTCTATCTTGAATAACAACTTATTACATGCGAATCCTTTTGGGGACCTGCTGAATTGACCGTGATACTTAGATTCCGTTCTGTAAAATGTTGCTATATATTGAAATGCATATTCATAGAAGCATTTCCCATTGGGAACTCTCTGAAATCGTCTAGAAAACTTGACTCCATTCGTGAAAATTTTTCTATATACGGAACAGACCACTTATTACTTCTGTGGCCTCTTGGGAACTAACCGAATTCAAAAAGTTACTGAGATTCGGTACAACAAATTTTGATAAATCTTTAAAAGTACACATATTACAAGAGCCTGCTACTGGGAACTAACTGAATTCAAAAAGAAACAGGGTTTCAGTTCGTTAAAACGTTGCTCTATCTTGAATAACAACTTATTACATGCGAATCCTATTGGGAATCTACTGAATTCACAATGATACTTAGATTCCGTTCCTTAAAATGTTTCTATATATTGAAAAGCACACTCATAGAAGCATGTCCCATTGCGAACTGACGGAATTCGCCAAGAAATTTTGATTCCACTCGTAAAAATTTTTCTATACCCCGAACAGTCCAATTATTCCTACTGCGGCCTATTTGGAACTAACCGAATTCACCGTGTTACTAAGATTCTGCACACCAAATTTTGATAAATCTTTTAAAGTACTCATATTACAAGGGCCTGCTAAGAGGAACTAACTGAATTCACAAAGAAACAGTGTTTCAGTTCGTTAAAACGTTGCTGTATCTTGAACCACATGCCTATTACATGCGAATCCTATTGGGAACCTACTGAATTCACCATGATACTTAGATTCCGTTCCTTCAAATATTGGTAAATACGGAAAAGCACACTCATACAAGCATGTCCCATTGGGAACTCACTAAATTCGCCTAGAAATTTTGATTCCATTCGTGAAAATTTTTCTATATACCGAACAGTCCACTTATTACTACTGCGGCCTATTTGGAACTATCCGAATTCACCATATTACTCAGATTCGGCTCACCAAATTTTGATAAATCTTTAAAAGTACACATATTACAAGAGACTGCTACTAGCAACTAACTGAATTCACGAAGAAACAGTGTATCTGTTCGTTAAAACGTTGCTCTATCTTGAATAACAAGCTTATTACATGCGAATCCTATTGGGAACCTACTGAATTCACCATGATACTTAGATTCCGTTCCTAAAATGTTGCTATATATTGACAAGCTCACTCATACAATCATGTCCCATTGGGAACTGACTGAATTCGCCTAGAAATTTTGATTCCATTCGTCTAAATTTTTCAATACCCGAACACTCTATTATTACTACTGCGCCCTACTGGGAACTAACCGAATTCACAAATTTACTGAGATTCGGCTCACCAAATTTTGATAAATCTTTAAAAGTACACATATCACAAGAGCCTGCTAATGGGAAATCACTGGATTCACAAAAAAACAGGGTTTAGTTCGTTAAAACTTTGCTCTATCTTGAACAACAAGCTTATTACATGCGAATCCTATTGGGAACCTACTGAATTCACAATGATACTTAGATTCTGATCCTTAAAATGTTTCTATACATTGAAAAGCACACTCATACAAGCATGTCCCATTGCGAACTGACAGAATTCGCAAAGAAATTTTGATTCCATTAGTAAAAATTTTTCTATACCCCGAATAGTCCAATTATTCCTACTGCGGCCTATTTAGAACTAACCGAATTCACCATGTTACTGAGATTCTGCACACCAAATTTTGATAAATCTTTAAAAGTACTCATCTTACAAGGGCCTGCTAAGAGGAACTAACTGAATTCACAAAGAAACAGTGTTTCAGTTCATTAAAACGTTGCTGTATCTTGAACCACATGCCTGTTACATGCGAATCCTCTTGGGAACCTACTGAATTCACCATGATACTTAGATTCCGTTCCTTCAAATATTGGTATATACGGAAAAGCACACTCATACAAGCATGTCCCATTGGGAACACACTGAATTTGCCTAGAAATTTTGATTCCATTCGTGAAAATTTTTCTATATCCCGAACAGTCCACTTATTACTACTGCGGCCTATTGGGAACTCACCGAATTCAACAAGTTACTCAGGTTCGGCTCACAAAATTTTGATAAATCTTTAAAAGTACACATATTACAAGAGTCTGCTACTGGGAAATCACGGAATTCAGAAAGAAACAGTGTTTCAGTTCGTTAAAACGTTGCTCTATCTTGAACAACATGCTTATTACATGTGAATCCTATTGGGAACCTACTGAATTCACCATGAAACTTAGATTCCGTTCCTTCAAATGTTGCTATATACGGAAAAGCACACTCATACAAGCATGTCCCATTGGGAACTCACTGAATTCGCCTAGAAGATTTGATTCCATTCGTGCAAATTTTTCTATATCCCGAACAGTCCACTTATTTCTACTGCGGCCTATAGGGAAGTAATCGAATTCACCAAGTTACTGAGATCGGCTCACCAAATTTTGATAAATCTTTAAAAGTACACATTTTACAAGAGCCTGCTACTGGGAACTCACTGAATTCACAAAGAAACGGTGTTTCAGTTCGTTAAAACGTTGCTTTATCTTGAACAACATGCTTATTACATGTGAATCCTATTGGGACCCTACTGAATTCACCATGATCTAGATTCCGTTCTTTAAAATGTTGCTATATATTGAAATGCACTCTCATAGAAGCTTGTCCCATTGGGAACTCTCTGAAATCGTCTAGAAATTTTGACTCCATTCGTGAAAATTTTTCTGTATCCGGAACAGACCGCTTATTAATTCTGTGGCCTATTGGGAACTAACCGAATTCAACAAGTTACTGAGATTCAGCACACCAAATTTTGATAAATCTTTAAAAGTACACATATTACAAGAGCCTGCTACTGGGAACTCACTGAATTCACAAAGAAACAGGGTTTCAGTTCGCTAAAATGTTGCTCTATCTTGAATAACAAGCTTATTACATGCGAATCCTATTGGGAACCTACTGAATTCACCATGATACTTAGATTCTGGTCCTAAAATGTTGCTATATATTGAAACTCACTCATACAATCATGTCCCATTGGGAACTCACTGAATTCGCCTAGAAATTTTGATTCCATTCGTGAAAATTTTTCTATATCCCGAACACTCCACTTATTACTACTGCGGCCTATTGGATCTAACCGAATTCACCAATTTACTGAGATTCGGCTCACCAAATTTTGATAAATCTTTAAAATTACACATATCACAAGAGCCTGCTACTGGGAACTCACTGAATTCACAAAGAAACAGTTTTTCAGGTCTTTAAAACCTTGCTCTATCTTGAACAAAAAGCTTAATACTTGCGAATCCTATTGGGAACCTACTGATTTCACCATGATACTTAGATTCTGTTCCTAAAATGTTGCTATATATTGAAACTCACTCATACAATCATGTCCCATTGGGAACTCACTGAATTCGCCTAGAAATTTTGATTCCATTCGTGGAAATTTTTCTATATCCCGAACATTCCTGTTATTACTACTGCGGCCTATTGGGAAGTAACCGAATTCACCAATTTACCGAGATTCAGCTCACCAAATTTTGATAAATCTTTAAAAGTACACATATTACAAGAGCCTGCTACTGGGAACTCACTGAATTCACAAAGAAACAGTGTTTCAGTTCGTTAAAACTTTGCTCTATCTTGAACAAAATGCTTATTACTTGCGAATCCTATTGGGAACTTACTGAATTCACCATGATACTTAGATTCCGTTCCTTAAGATATTGCAATATATTGAAATGCACACTCATACAAGCACATCATATTGGGAACTCACTGAATTCGCCTAGAACTTTTGATTCCATTCGTGAAAATTTTTCTATATCCCGAACGGTCCACTTATTACTACTGCGGCCTATTGGGAACTAACGGAATTCACCAAGTTACTGAGATACGGCTTACCAAATTTTGGTATATCTTTAAATGTACATATATTACAAAAGCCTGCTACTGGGAACTCACTGAATTCACAAAGAAACGGTGTTTCAGTTGGTTAAAACGTTGCTCTATCTTGAACAACATGCTTATTACATGTGAATCCTATTGGGAACCTACTGAATTCACCATGATACTTAGATTCCGTTCCTTCAAATGTTGCTATATACGGAAAAGCACACTCATACAAGCACGTCCCATTGGGAACTCACTGAATTCGCCTAGAAGATTTGATTCCATTCGTGCAAATTTTTCTATATCCCGAACAGTCCACTTATTTCTACTGCGGCCTATTGGGAAGTAACCGAATTCACCAAGTTACTGAGATCGGCTCACCAAATTTTGATAAATCTTTAAAAGTACACATTTTACAAGAGCCTCCTACTGGGAACTCACTGAATTCACAAAGAAACAGTGTTTCAGTTCGTTAAAACGTTGCTCTATGTTGAATAACAAGCTTATTACATGCGAATCCTATTGGGAAACTACTGAGTTCACCATGATACTTAGATTCCCTTCCTTAAAGTGTTGCTATATACTGAAAAGCACACTCATACAAGCATGCCCCATTGGGAACTCCCTGATTCGCGTAGAAATTTTGATTCCATTCTTGAATATTTTTCTATCTGAACAGTCCACTTATTACTACTGCGGCCTATTGGGAACTAACCGAATTCACCATGTTACTCAGAATCGGCTCACCAAATTTTGATAAATCTTTAAAAGTACACATATTACATGAGCCTGCTACTGGGAACTAAATGAATTCTCAAAGAAACCATGTTTCAGTTCGTTAAACCGTTGCTCTATCTTGAATAACAAGATTATTACATTTGAATCTTATTGGGGACTTACTGAATTCACCATGATACTAAGATACCGTTCCTTAAAATGTTGCTATATATTGAAAAGCACACTCATACAAGCATGTCCCATTGGAAACAAACTGAGTTTGCTTAGAAATTATGCTTCCATTCGTGAAAATTTTTCTATATCCCGAACAGTGCTCTTAATACTACTGTGGACTATTGGGAACTAACTGAATTCACAATGTTACTGAGATTCGTCTCACCAAATTTTGATAAATCTTAAAAGTACACATATTACAAGAGCCTGCTACTGGGAACTAACGGAATTCACAAAGAAACAGTGTTTCAGTTCGTTAAAACGTTGCTCTATCTTTAATAACAAGCTTATTACATGCGAATCCTATTGGGAACCTACTGAATTCACCATGATACTTAGATTCCGTTCCTTAAAATGTTGCTCTATATTGAAAAGCACACTCATACAAGCATGTTCCATTGGGACCTCACAGAATTCGCCAAGAAATTTTGATTCCATTCAGGAAAATTTTTCTAAATCCCCAACAATCCACTTATCACTACTGCGGCCTATTGGGAGCTAAGTGAATTCAAAAAGTTACTGAGATTCGGCTCTCCAAATTTTGATAAATCTCTAAAAGTACACATATTACAAGAGCCTGCTACCGGGAACTATCTGAATTCACAAAGAAACAGTGTCTCAGTTCGTTAAAACGTTGCCCTATCTTGAATAACAAGCTTATTAATGCGAATCCTATTTGGAACCTATAAATTCACCATGATACTTAGACTCCGTTCCTTAAAAAGTTGCTATATATTGAAAAGCACACTCATACAAGCATGTCCCATTAGGAACTCCCTGAATTCGCCAAGAAATTACGATTCCATTCGTGAAAATTTTTATATATCCTGAACAGTCCACTTATTACTACTGAGGCGTATTGGGAACTAACCGAATTCACCAAGTTACTGAGATTCGGGTCACCAAATTTTGATAAATCTTTAAAAGCACACAATTACAAGAGCCTGCTACTGGGAACTAACTGAATTCACAAAGAAACAGTGTTTCAGTTCGTTAAAACTTTGCACTATCTTGAATAACAAGCTTATTACTTGCGAATCCTATTGGGACCTATTGAATTCACCATGATACTTAGATTCCGTTCCTAAAATGTTGCTATATATTGAAAAGCACACTCATACAAGAATGTCCCATTAGGAACTCCCTGAATTCGCCAAGAAATTACGATTCCATTCGTGAAAATTTTTCTATATCCCGAACAGTCCACTTATTACTACTGAGGCCTATTGGGAACTAACCGAATTCACCAAGTTACTGAGATTCGGCTCACCAAATTTTGATAAATCTTTAAAAGCACACAATTACAAGAGCCTGCTACTGGCAACTAACTGAATTCACAGAGAAACAGTGTTTCAGTTCGTTAAAACTTTGCACTATCTTGAATAACAAGCTTATTACTTGCGAATCCAATTGGGACCTATTGAATTCACCATGATACTTAGATTCCGTTCCTAAAATGTTGCTAAATATTGAAAAGCACACTCATACAAGCATGCCCCATGGGAACTCACTGAATTTGCCTAGAAATTTTCATTCCATTCGTTAAAATTTTTCTATATCCCGAACACTCTACTTATAACTAGTGCGGCCTATTGGGAACTAACCGAATTCACCAATTTACTGAGATTCGGCTCATCAAATTTTGATAAATCTTTAAAAGCACACAATTACAAGAGCCTGCTACTGGGAACTAACTGAATTCACAAAGAAACAGTGTTTCAGTTCGTTAAAACTTTGCACTATCTTGAATAACAAGCTTATTACTTGCGAATCCTTTTGTGACCTATTGAATTCACCATGATACTTAGATTCCGTTCCTAAAATGTTGCTATATACTGAAAAGCACACTCATACAAGCATGTCCCCTTGGGAACTCACTGAATTCGCCTATTAATTTTGATTACATTCGTGAAAAATTTTCTATATCCAGAAGAGTCTACTTATTATTACTGCGGCCTATTTGGAACTAAGTGAATTCACCAAGTTCCTGAGATTCGGCTCACCAAATTTTGATAAATCTTTAAAAGTACACATATTACAAGAGGCTGCTACTGGGAACGAACTGAATTCACAAAGGAACAGTGTTTCAGTTCGTTAAAACGTTGCTCTATCTTAAATAACAAGCTTATTACATGCGAATCCTATTGGTAACCTACTGAGTTCACCATGATACTTAGATTCCGAACCTTAAAATGTTATTATGTATTGAAAACCACACTCATACAAGCATGTCACATTGGGAACTCCCTGAATTCGCCTAGAAATTTTGCTTCCATTCGTGAAAATTTTTTTATATCCCGAACAGTCCACTTATTACTACTGAGGCCTATTGGGAACTAACCGAATTCACCAAGTTACTCAGCTTCGGCTCACCAAATTTGATAAATCTTTAAAAGCACACAATTACAAGAGCCTGCTACTGGGAACTAACTGAATTCACAAAGAAACAGTGTTTCAGTTCATTTAAACGTTGCTCTGTCTTGAATAACATGCTTATTACATCCGAATCCTATTGGGAACATACTGAATTCACCATGATACTTAGATTCCGTTCCTTAAAATGTTGCTAAATATTGAAAAGCACGCTCATACAAGCATGTCCAATTGGGACCTGACTGAATTCGCCTAGAAATTTTGATTCCATTCGTGAAAATTTTTATATATCCCGAACAGTCCTCTTATTAATACTGTGGCCAATTGGGAACTAACTGAAATTACCAAGTTAGTGAGATTCGACTCACCAATTTTATTGAAATCTTTAAAAGTACACATATTACAAGAGCCTGCTACTGGGAACTAACTGAATTCACAAAGAAACAGTATTTCAGTTCATTAGAACGTTGCTCTATTTTGAAAAACAAGCTTATTACATGCAAATCCTATTGGGAACCTACTAAATTCACAAGGATACTTTGATTCCGTTCCTTAAAATGTTGCTATATGTTGAAAAGCACACTCATACAAGCATGCCCCATGGGAACTCACTGAATTTGCCTAGAAATTTTCATTCCATTCGTGAAAATTTTACTATATCCCGAACACTCCACTTATAAATAGTGCGGCCTATTGGGAACTAACGAGTTCACCAAGTTACTGAGATTCGGCTCATCAAATTTTGATAAATCTTTAAAAGTACACATATTACAAGAGCCTGCTACTGGGTACTCACTGAATTCACAAAGAAACAGTGTTTCAGTTCGTTAAAACTTTGCTCTATCTTGAACAACATGCTTATTACATGCAAATCCTATTGGGAACTTACTGAATTCACCATGATACTTAGATTCCGTTCCTTAAGATATTGCTATATATTGAAATGCACACTCATACAAGCACATCATATTGGGAACTCACTGAATTCGCCTAGAAATTTTGATTCCATTCGTGAAAATTTTTCTATATTCCGAACAGTCCACTTATTACTACTGCGGCCTATTGGGAACTAACGGAATTCACCAAGTTACTGAGATACGGCTTACGAAATTTTGGTAAATCTTTAAATGTACATATATTACAAGAGCCTGCTACTGGGAACTCACTGAATTCACAAAGAAACGGTGTTTCAGTTGGTTAAAACGTTGCTCTATCTTGAACAACATGCTTATTATATGCGAATCCTATTGGGAACCTACTGAATTCACCATGATACTTAGATTCCGTTCCTTAAAATGTTGCTGATACGGAAAAGCACACCCATACAAGCATGTCCCATTGGGAACTCACTGAATTCGCCTAGAAGATTTGATTCCATTCGTGCAAATTTTTTATATCCTGAACAGTCCACTTATTACTACTGCGGCCTATTGGGAAGTAACCGAATTCACCAAGTTACTGAGATCGGCTCACCAAATTTTGATAAATCTTTAAAAGTACACATATTACAAGAGCCTGCTACTGGGAACTAAATGAATTCAAAAAGAAACAGTGTTTCAGTTCGTTAAAACGTTGCTCTATATTGAATAACAAGCTTATTACATGCGAATCCTATTGGGAACCTACTGAATTCACCATGTTACTTAGATTCCGTTCCTAAAATGTTGCTATATATTGAAAAGCAAACTCATACAAGCATGTCCCATTGGAAACTCACTGAATTTGCCTAGCAATTTTGATTCCATTCTTGAAAATTTTTCTATATCCCTACTAGTCCACTTATTACTACTGCGGCCTATTGGGAATTAACCGAATTCACTAACTTACTGAGATTAGGCTCACCAAATTTTGATAAATCTTTAAAAGTGCACATATTATAAGAGCCTGCTACTGGGAACTCACTGAATTCACAAAGAAACAGTGTTTCAGTTCGTTAAAACTTTGCTCGATCTTGAACAACATGCTTATTACATGCGAATCATATTGGGAACCTACTGAATTCACCATGATACTTAGATTCTGTTCCTAAAATGTTGCTATATATTTAAAAGCTCACTCATACAATCATGTCCCATTCGGAACTCACTGAATTTGCCTAGAAATTTTGAATCCGTTCGTGAAAATTTTTCGATATCCCGAACACTCCACTTATTACGACTGGGGACTTTTGGGAACTAATCGAATTCACCAATTTACTGAGATACGGCTGACCAAATTTTGATAAATCTTTAAAAGTACACATATTACAAGAGCCTGCTGCTGGGAACTCACTGAATTCACAAAGAAATGGTGTTTCAGTTCGTTAAAACGTTGCTTTATCTTGAACAACATGCTTATTACATGCGAATCCTATTGGGAACCTACTGAATTCACCATGATACTAGATTCCGGTCTTTAAAATGTTGCTATATATTGAAATGCACTCTCATAGAAGCATGTCCCATTGGGAACTCTCTGAAATCGTCTAGAAATTTTGACTCCATTCGTGAAAATTTTTCTATATCCGGAACAGACCACTTATTACTTCTTTGGCCTATTGGGAACTAACCGAATTCAACAAGTTACTGAGATTCGGCTCATCAAATTTTGATAAATCTTTAAAAGTACACATATTACAAGAGCCTGCTACTGGGATCTCACTGAATTCACAAAGAAACAGGGTTTCAGTTCGCTAAAATGTTGCTCTATCTTGAATAACAAGCTTATTACATGCGAATCCTATTTGGAACCTACTGAATTCACCATGATACTTAGATTCTGGTCCTAAAATGTTGCTATATATTGAAACTCACTCATACAATCATGTCCCATTGGGAACTCACTGAATTCGCCTAGAAATTTTGATTCCATTCGTGAAAATTTTTCTATATCCCGAACACTCCTGTTATTACTACTGCGGCCTATTGGGAAGTAACCGAATTCACCAATTTACCGAGATTCAGCTCACCAAATTTTGATAAATCTTTAAAAGTACACATATTACAAGAGGCTGCTACTGGGAACTCACTGAATTCACAAAGAAACAGTGTTTCAGTTCGTTAAAACGTTGCTCTGTCTTGAACAACATGCTTATTACATGCGAATCCTATTGGGAACCTACTGAATTAACCATGATACTTACATTCCGTTCCTTAAAATGTTGCTATATATTGAAAGCACACTCATGCAAGTATGTCCCATTGGGAACTGACTGAATTAGCCAAGAAATTTTGATTCCATTCGTAAAAATTTTTCTATATCCCGAACATTCCACATATTACTACTGCGGCCTATTGGGAACTAACCGAATTCACCAATTTGCTGAGATTTGGCTCACCAAATTTTGATAAATCTTTAAAAGTACACATATCACTAGAGCCTGCTACTGGGAACTCACTGAATTCACAAAGCAACAGTGTTTCAGTTCGTTAAAGCGTTGCTCTATCTTGAACAACAAGCTCATTACATGCGAATCCTATTGGGAACCTACTGGATTCACCATGATACTTAGATTGTGTTCCTAAAATGTTGCTATATAATGAAATGCATATTCACAGAAGCATGTCCCATTGGGAACTCTCTGAAATCGTCTAGAAATTTTGACTCCATTAGAAAAAATTTTTCTGTATCCGGAACACACCACTTATTACTTCTGTGGCCTATTGGGAACTAACAGAATTAAACAAGTTATTGAGATTCGGCTCACCAAATTTTGATAAATTTTTAAAAGGACACAATTACTAGAGCCTGCTACTGGGAACTAACTGAATTCACAAAGAAACAGTGTTTCAGTTCGTTAAATCGTTGCTCTATCTTGAATAACAAGCTTATTACATGCGAATCCTATTGGGAACCTACTGAATTCACCGTGATACTTAGATTACGTTCCTTAAAATGTTGCTATATATTGAAAAGCACACTCATAAAAGCAAGTCCCATTGGGAAATCACTGAATTCGCCTAGAAATTTTGATTCCATTCGTGGAAATTTTTCTATATCCGCAACAGTCCACTTTTACTATTGCGGCCTATTGGGAACTAAGTGAATTCACAAAGATACTGAGATTCACCTCACCAAATTTTGATAAATCTTTAAAAGTACACATATTACAACAGCCTGCTACTGGGAACTAACTAAATTCACAAAGAAACAGTGTTTGAGTACGTTAAAACTTTGGTCTATCTTGAATAACAAGCTTATTACTTGTGAATCCTTTTGGACCTATAGAATTCACCATGATACTTCGATTCCGTTCCTTAAAATGTTGCTCTATATTGAAAAGCACCCTCATACAAGCATGTCCCATTGGGAAATCACTGAATTCGCCAAGAAATTTTGATTCCATTCGTAACAATTTTTCTATATCCCGAACAGTCCACTTATTACTACTGCGGCCTATTGGGAACTAACCGAATTCACCAATTTACTGAGATTCGGCTCACCAAATTTTTATAAATCTTTAAAAGTACACATATCACAAGAGCCTGCTACTGGAAACTTACTGAATTCACAAAGAAACAGTGTTTCAGTTCGTTAAAACCTTGCACTATCTTGAACAACAAGCTTATTACATGCGAATACTATTGGGAACCTACTGAATTCACCATGATACTTAGATTCTGTTCCTAAAATGTTGCTATATATTGAAAAGCTCACTCATACAATCATGTCCCATTGGGAACTCACTGAATTCGTCTAGAAATTTTGAATCCATTCGTGAAAATTTTTCTATATCCCGAACACTCCACTTATTACTACTGCGGCCTATTGGGAACTAACCGAATTTACCATTTTACTGAGATTTGGATCACTAAATTTTGATAAATCTTTAAAAGTACACATATCACTAGAGCCTGCTACTGGGAACTCACTGAATTCACAAAGAAACAGTGTTTCAGTCCGTTAAAACTTTGCTCTATCTTGAACAACAAGCTTATTACATGCGAATCCTATTGGGAACCTACTGAATTCACCGTGATACTTAGATTACGTTCCTTAAAATGTTGCTATATATTGAAAAGCACCCTCATACAAGCATGTCCCATTGGGAACTCACTGAATTCGCCTAGAAATTTTGATTCCATTCGTGAAAATTTTACCATATCCCGAACAGTCCACTTATTACTACTGAGCCTTTTTGGGAAGAAACTGAATTCACCAAGTATCTGAGATTCGGCTCAACAAATTTTGATAAATCTTCAAAAGTATACATATTACAAGAGCCTGCTACTGGGAACTAACTGAATACACAAAGAAACAGTGTTTCAGTTCGTTAAAACGTGGCTCTATCTTGAATAACAAGCTTATTACATGCGAATCATATTGGGAACATACTGAATTCACGATGATACTTAGATTCCGTTCCTTAAACTGTTGCTATATAGTGAAAAGCACACTCATACAAGCCTGTCCCATTGGGAACTCACTGAATTCGCCAAGAAATTTTGATTCCATTCGTAACAATTTTTCTATATCCCGAACAGTCCACTTACTACTACTGCGGCCTATTGGGAACTAACCGAATTCACCAATTTACTGAGATTCGGCTCACCAAATTTTGATAAATCTTTAAAAGTACACATATCACAAGAGCCTGCTACTGGAAACTTACTGAATTCACAAAGAAACAGTGTTTCAGTTCGTTAAAACCTTGCACTATCTTGAACAACAAGCTTATTACATGCGAATACTATTGGGAACCTACTGAATTCACCATGAGACTTAGATTCTGTTCCTAAAATGTTGCTATATATTGAAAAACTCACTCATACAATCATGTCCCATTGGGAACTCACTGAATTCGTCTAGAAATTTTGATTCCATTCGTGAAAATTTTTCTATATCCCGAACACTCCACTTATTACTACTGCGGCCTATTGGGAACTAACCGAATTTACCATTTTACTGAGATTTGGCTCACTAAATTTTGATAAATCTTTAAAAGTACACATATCACTAGAGCCTGCTACTGGGACCTCACTGAATTCACAAAGAAACAGTGTTTCAGTCCGTTAAATCTTTGCTCTATCTTGAACATCAAGCTTATTACATGCGAATCCTATTGGGAACCTACTGAATTCAACATGATACTTAGATTGTGTTTCTAAATTTTTGCTATATATTGAAATGCACACTCATAGAAGCATGTCCCATTGGGAACTCACTGAATTCGGCTAGAAATTTTGATTCCATTCGTGGAAATTTTTCTATATCCGCAACAGTCCACTTATTACTACTGCGGCCTATTGGGAACTAAGTGAATTCACAAAGTTACTGAGATTCATCTCACCAAATTTTGATAAATCTTTAAAAGTACACATATTACAACAGCCTGCTACTGGGAACTAACTAAATTTACAAAGAAACAGGGTTTGAGTACGTTAAAACTTTGGTCTATCTTGAATAACAAGCTTATTACTTGCGAATCCTTTTGGACCTATTGAATTCACCATGATACTTAGATTCCGTTCCTTAAAATGTTGCTATATATTGAAAAGCACCCTCATACAAGCATGTCCCATTGGGAACTCACTGAATTCGCCTAGAAATTTTGATTCCATTCGTGAAAATTTTACCATATCCCGAACAGTCCACTTATTACTACTGAGCCTTTTTGGGAAGAAACTGAATTCACCAAGTATCTGAGATTCGGCTCAACAAATTTTGATAAATCTTCAAAAGTATACATATTACAAGAGCCTGCTACTGGGAACTAACTGAATACACAAAGAAACAGTGTTTCAGTTCGTTAAAACGTGGCTCTATCTTGAATAACAAGCTTATTACATGCGAATCATATTGGGAACATACTGAATTCACGATGATACTTAGATTCCGTTCCTTAAACTGTTGCTATATAGTGAAAAGCACACTCATACAAGCCTGTCCCATTGGGAACTCACTGAATTCGCCTAGAAATTTTGATTCCATTCCTGATAATTTTTCTATATCCCGAACAGGCCACTTATTACTACTGCGGCCTATTAGTAACTAAGTGAATCCATCAAGTTCCTGACTTTCGGCTCAACAAATTTTGAGAAATCTTTAAAAGAACACATATTACAAGAGCCTACTACTGGGAACTAACTGAATTCACAAAGAAACAGTGTTTCAGTTCGTTAAAACGTTGCTCTATCTTGAATAACATGCTTATTACAGGCGAATCCTATTGGGAACCTATTGAATTCAACATGCTACTTAGATTCCGTTCCTTAAAATGTTGCTATATATTGAAAAGCACCCTCATACAAGCATGTCCCATTGGGAACTCCCTGAATTCGCCTAGAAATTTTGACTCCATTCGTGAAAATTTTTCTGTATCCGGAACAGACCACTTTTACTTCTGTGGCCTATTGGGAACTAACCGAATTCAACAAGTTACTGAGATTTGGCACACCAAATTTTGATAAATCTTTAAATTACACATATTACAAGAGCCTGCTACTGGGAAATAACTGAATTCACAAAGAAACAGTGCTTCAGTTCGTTAAAACGTTGCTCTATCATGAATAACAAGCTTATTACATGCGAATCCTATAGGGAATCTACTGAATTCACAATGATTCTTAGATTCTGTTCCTAAAATGTTGCTATATATTGAAAAGCTCACTCATACAGTCATGTCCCATTGGGAATTCACTGAATTCGCCTAGAAATTTTGATTCCATTCGTGAAAATTTTTCTATATCCCGAACACTCCACTTATTAATAATTCGGCCTATTGGGAACTAACCGATTTCACCATGTTACTGAGATTCCGCTCACCAAATTTTGATAAATCTTTAAAAGTACACATATTACAATAGCCTGCTACTGGGAACTCACTAAATTCACAAAGAAACAGTGTTTCTGTTCGTTAAAACCTTGCTCTATCTTGAACAACAAGCTTATTACATGCGAATCCTATTGGGTACATACTGAATTCACCATAATACATAGATTCTGTTCCTAAAATGTTGCTATATTGAAAAGCTCACTCATACAATCATGTCCCATTGGGAACTCACTGAATTCGCCTAGAAACTTTGATTCCATTCGTGAAAATTTTTCTATATCACGAACACTCCACTTATTACTACTGCCGCCTATTGGGAAGTAACCAAATTCACCAATTTACTTAGATTCGGCTCACCAAATTTTGATACATCTTTAAAAGTACACATATCACAAGAGCCTGCTACTGGGAACTCACTGAATTCACAAAGAAACAGTGTTTCAGTTCGATAAAACCTTGCTCTATCTTGAACAACATGCTTATTACATGCCAATACTATTGGGAACCTACAGAATTCACCATGATACTTAGATTCTGTTCCTAAAATGTTGCTATATATTGAAAAGCTCACTCATACAATCATGTCCCATTGGGAACTCACTGAATTCGCCCAGAAATTTTGATTCCATTCGTGAAAATTTTTTGATATCCCAAACTCTCCACTTATTACGACTGGGGACTTTTGGGAACTAACAGAATTCACCAATTTACTGAGATTCGGCTCACCAAATTTTGATAAATCTTTAAAAGTACACATAGTACAAGAGCAGGCTACTGGGACCTAACTGAGTTCACAAAAAAACAGTGTTTCAGTTTGTTCAAACTTTGCTCTATCTTGAATAACAAGCTTACTACATGCGAATCCTTGGGAATCTACTGAATTCACCATGATACTTAGATTATGTTCCTAAAATGTTGCTATATATTGAAATGCACACTCATAGAAGCATGTCCCATTGGGAACTCTCTGAAATGTTCTAGAAATATTGACTCCATTCGTGAAAATTTTTCTATATCCGGAACAGACCACTTATTACTTCTGTGGCCTATTGGGAACTAACCGAATTCAACAAGTTACTGAGATTCGGCACACCAAATTTTGATAAATCTTTAAAAGTGCACATATTACAAGAGCCTGCTACTGGGAAATAACTGAATTCACCAAGAAACAGTGCTTCAGTTCGTTAAAACGTTGCTCTATCTTGAATAACAAACTTACTACATGCGAATCCTATTGGGAACCAACTGAATTCACCATGATACTTAGATTCCGTTCCTTAAAATGTTGCTAATACGGAAAAGCACACTCATACAAGCATGTCCCATTGCGAACTCACTGAATTCGCCTAGAAATTTTGCTTCCATTCGTGAAAATTTTTCTATATCCCGAACACTCCACCTATTACTACTGCGGCCTAGTGGGAACTAACCGAATTCACCATGTTACTGAGATTCGGCTCACCAAATTTTGATAAATCTTTAAAAGTACACATATCACAAGAGCCTGCTACTGGGAACTCACTGAATTCACAAAGAAACAGTGTTTCAGTTCGTTAAAACGTTGCTCTATCTTGATCAACAAGCTTATTACATGCGAATCCTATTGGGAACCTACTGAATTCACCATAATATCTAGGTTCTGTTCCTAAAATGTTGCTATATATTGAAAAGCTCACTCACACAATCACGTGCCATTGGGAACTCACTGAATTCGTCTAGAAATTTTGATTCCATTCGTGAAAATTTTTCTATAGCCCGAACATTCCACTTATTACTACTGCGGCCTATTGGGAAGTAACCGATTCACCAATTTACTGAGATTCGGCTCACCAAATGTTGATAAATCTTTAAAAGTACACATATCACAAGAGCCTGCTACTGGGAACTCACTGAATTCACAAAGAAACAGTGTTTCAGTTCGTTAAAACGTTGCTCTATCTTGAACAACATGTTTATTACATGCCAATCCTATTGGGAACCTACTGAATTCACCATGATACTTAGATTCTGTTCCTAAATTGCTGCTATATATTGAAAAGCTCACTCATACAATCATGTCCCATTGGGAACTCACTGAATTGGCCTAGAAATATTGATTCCATTCGTGAAAATTTTTTGATATCCCGAACACTCCACTTACTACGACTGCGGAGTTTTTGGAACTAACCGAATTCACCAATTTACTGAGATTCGGCTGACGAAATTTTGATAAATCTTTAAAAGTACACATATTACAAGAGCCTGCTACTGGGAACTCACTGAATTCACAAAGAAACGGTTTTTCAGTTCGTTAAATCGTTGCTCTATCTTGAACAACATGCTTATTACATGCGAATCCTATTGGTTACCTACGGAATTCACCATGATACTAGATTCCGTTCTTTAAAATGTTGCTATATATTGAAATGCACACTCATAGAAGCATGTCCCATTGGGAACTCACTGAAATCGTCTAGAAATTTTGACTCCATTCGTGAAAATTTTTCTATATCCCAAACAGACCACTTATTACTTCTGTGGCCTATTGGGAACTAACCGAATTCAACAAGTTACTGAGATTCGGCACACCAAACTTTGATAAATCTTTAAAAGTACACATATTACGAGAGCCTGCTACTGGGAGCTCACTGAATTCACAAAGAAACAGGGTTTCAGTTCGTTAAAACGTTGCTCTATCTTGAATAACAAGCTTATTACATGCGAATCCTATTGGGAACCTACTGAATTCACCATGATACTTAGATTCCGTTCCTTAAAATTTTGCTATATATTGAAAAGCACACTCATACAAGTATGTCCCATTGCGAACTGACTGAATTCGCCAAGACATTTTGATTCAATTCGGTAAAATTTTTCTATACCCCGAACAGTCCTCTAATTACTACTGCGGCCTATTTGGAAATAACCGAATTCACCATGTTACTGAGATTATGCACACCGAATTTTGATAAATCTTTAAAAGTACACGTATTACAAGAGCCTGCTACTGGGAACTCGCTGAATTCACAAAGAAACAGTGTTTCAGTTCGTTAAAACGTTGCTCTATCTTGAACAACAAGCTTATTATATGCGAATCCTATTGGGAACCTACTGAATTCACCATGATAATTACATTCCGTTCCTTAAAATGTTGCTAATACGGAAAAGCACACTCATGCGAGCTTGTCCCATTGCGAACTCACTGAATTCGCCTAGAAATTTTGATTCCATTCGTTAAAATTTTTCTATACCCTGAACAGTCCACTTATTACTACTGAGGCCTATTTGGAACTAACCGAATTCACCAATTTACTGAGATTCGGCTCACCAAATTTTGATAAATCTTTAAAAGTACAGATATCACAAGAGCCTGCTACTGGGACCTCACTGAATTCACAAAGAAACAGTGTTTCAGTTCTTTAAAACCTTGCTCTATCTTGAACAACAAGTTTATTACATGCAAATCCTATTGGGAACCTACTGAATTCACAATGATACTTAGATTCTGTTCCTAAAATGTTGCTATATATTGAAAAGCCTACTCATACAATCATGTCCCATTGGGAATTCATTGAATTCGCCTAGAAATTTTGATTCCATTCGTGAAAATTTTTCGATATCCCGAACAATCCACTTATTATGACTGCGGACTTTTGGGAACTAACCGAATTCACCAATTTCCTGAGATTCGGCTCACCAAATTTTGATAAATCTTTAAAAGTACACATATTACAAGAGCCTGCTACTGGGAACTCACTGAATTCACAAAGAAACGGTGTTTCAGTTTGTTAAAACGTTGCTCTATCTTGAACAACATGCTTATTACATGCGAATCCTATTGGGAACCCACTGAATTCAACATGATACTTAGATTCCGTTCCTTAAAACGTTGCTAATATGGAAAAGCACACTCATATAAGCATGTCACATTGTGAACTCCCTGAATTCGCGTAGAAATTTTGATTCCATTCGTTAAAATTTTTCTATACCCCGAACAGTCCCCTAATTACTACTGCGGCCTATATGGAACTAACCGAATTCACCATGTTACTCAGATTCGACTCACCCAATTTTGATAAATCTTTAAATGTACACATATTACAAGTGCCTGCTACTAGCAACTAACTGAATTCACAAAGAAACAGTGTTTCAGTTCGTTAAAACGTTGCTCTATCTTGAACAACAAGCTTATTACATGCGAATTCTATTGGGAACCTACTGAATTCACCATGATACTTAGATTCCGTTCCTTAAAATGTTGCTAATACGGAAAAGCACACTCATACAAGCATGTACCATTGCGAACTCACTGAATTCGCCTAGAAATTTTGATTCCATTCGTAAAAATTTTTCAATATCCCGAACAGTCCAATTATTACTACTGCGGCCTATTTGGAACTAACCGAATTCACCATGTTACTGAGATTCTGCACACCAAATTTTGATAAATCTTTAAAAGTAAACATATTACAAGAGCCTGCTACTGGGAACTCACTGAATTCACAAAGAAACAGTGTTTCAGTTCGTTAAAACGTTGCTCTATCTTGAGCAACATGCTTATTATATGCGAATCGTATTGTGAACCCACTGAATTCAACATGATACTTAGATTCCGTTCCTTAAAACGTTGCTAATATGGAAAAGCACACTCATATAAGCATGTCACATTGCAAACTCACTGAATTCGCCTAGAAATTTTGATTCCATTCGTGAAAATTTTTCTATACCCCGAACAGTCCCCTAATTACTACTGCAGCCTATATGGAACTAACCGAATTCACCATGTTACTCAGATTCGGCTCACTAAATTTTGATAAATATTTAAAAATACACATATTACAAGAGCCTGCTACTAGCAACTAACTGAATTCACAAAGAAACAGTGTTTCAGTTCGTTAAAACTTTGCTCTATCCTGAACAACAAGCTTATTACATGCGAATCCTATTGGGAACCTACTGAATTAACCATGATACTTAGATTCCGTTCCTTAAAATGTTGCTAATACGGAAAAGCACACTCATACAAGCATGTCCCATTGAGAACTCACTGAATTCGCCTAGAAATTTTGATTCCATTCGTTAAAATTTTTCTATACCCCTAGCAGTTCCCTAATTACTACTGCGGCCTATTTGGAACTAACCGAATTCACCAATTTACTGAGATTCGGCTCACCAAATTTTGATAAATCTTTAAAAATACACATATCACAAGGGCCTGCTACTGGGAACTCACTGAATTCACAAAGAAACAGTGTTTCAGTTCGTAAAAACGTTGCTCTATCTTGAACAACATGCTTATTAAATGCGAATCCTATTGGGAACCTACTGAATTCACCATAATACCTAGATTCTTTTCCTAAAATGTTGCTATATATTGAAAAGCTCACTCATACAATCATGTCCCATTGGGAACTCACTGAATTCGCCTAGAAATTTTATTCCATTCGTGAAAATTTTTCTATATCCCGAACACTCCACTCATTACTACTGCGGCCTTTTGGGAAGTAATCGAATTCACCATGTTACTCAGATGCGGCTCAACAAATTTTGATATATCTTTAAAAATACACATATTACAGGAGCCTGCTACTAACAACTAACTGAATTCACAAAGAAACAGTGTCTCAGTTCGTTAAAACGTTGCTCTATGTTGAACAACATGCTTATAACATGCCAATCCTATTGGGAACCTACTGAATTCAACATGATACTTAGATTCTGTTCCTAAAATGTTGCTATATATTGAAAAGCTCACTCATACAATCATGTCCCATTGGGAACTCACTGAATTTGCCTAGAAATTTTGATTCCATTTGTGAAAATTTTCGATATCCCGAACACTCCACTTACTACGACTGCGGCCTATTGGGAACTAACCGAATTCACCAATTTACTGAGATTCGGCAGAACAAATTTTGATAAATCTTTAAAAGTACACATATTACAAGAGCCTGCTACTGGGAATTCACTGAATTCACAAAGAAACAGTGTTTCAGTTCGTTAAAACGTTGCTCTATCTTGAACAACATGCTTATTACATGCGAATCCTATTGGTAACCTACTGAATTCACCATGATACTTAGATTCCGATCCTTAAAATATTGCTATATATTGAAAAGCACACTCATACAAGCATGTCCCATTGGGAACTCACTGAATTCTCCTAGAAATTTCGATTCCATTCGTGATAATTTTTCATTATCCCGAACAGTCCACTTATTACTACTGCGGCCTATTGGGAACTAATCGTATTCACCAAGTAACTGAGATTAGGCTCATCAAATTTTGATAAATCTTTAAAAGTACACATATTACAAGAGCCTGCTACTTGGAACTAACTGAATTCACAAAGAAACAGTGTTTCACTTCATTAAAACTTTGCTCTATCTTGCATAACAAGCTTATTACTTGCGAATCCTATTGGGGACCTACTGAATTCACCATGATACTTAGATTCAGTTCCTTAAAATGTTGCTATATATTGAAAAGTACACTCATACAAGCATGTCCCATTGGGAACTGACCGAATTCGCCAAGAAATTTTGATTCCATTCGTAAAAATTTTTCTATACCCCGAACTGTCCAATGATTACTAGTGCGGCCTATTGGGAACTAACCGAATTCACCAATTTACTGAGCTTCGGCTCACCAAATTTTGATAAATCTTTAAAAGTACAGATATCACAAGAGCCTGCTACTGGGAACTCACTGAATTCACAAAGAAACAGGGTATCAGTTCGTTAAAACATTGCTCTATCTTGAGCAACATGCTTATTATATGCGAATCCTATTGTGAACCCACTGAATTCAACATGATACTGAGATTCCGTTCCTTAAAACGTTGCTAATATGGAAAAGCACACTCATATAAGCATGTCACATTGTGAACTCCCTGAATTCGCCTAGAAATTTTGATTCCATTCGTTAAAATTTTTCTATACCCCGAACAGTCCCCTAATTACTACTGCGGCCTATATGGAACTAACCGAATTCACCATGTTACTCAGATTTGGCTCACCAAATTTTGATAAATCTTTAAATGTACACATATTACAAGTGCCTGCTACTAGCAACTAACTGAATTCACAAAGAAACAGTGTTTCAGTACGTTAAAACGTTGCTCTATCTTGAACAACAAGCTTATTACATGCGAATCCTATTGGGAACCTACTGAATTCACCATGATACTTAGATTCCGTTCCTTAAAATGTTGCTAATACGGAAAAGCTCACTCATACAAGCATGTCCCATTGCGATCTCACGGAATTCGCCTAGAAATTTTGATTCCATTCGTTAAAATTTTTCAATACCCCTAGCAGTTCCCCAATTACTACTGCGGCCTTTTGGGAAGTAATCGAATTCACCATGTTACTCAGATTCGGCTCAACAAATTTTGATATATCTTTAAAAATACACATATTACAGGAGCCTGCTACTAACAACTAACTGAATTCACAAAGAAACAGTGTCTCAGTTCATTAAAACGTTGCTCTATGTTGAACAACATGCTTATAACATGCCAATCCTATTGGGAACCTACTGAATTCACCATGATACTTAGATTCTGTTCCTAAAATGTTGCTATATATTGAAAAGCTCACTCATACAATCATGTCCCATTGGGAAATCACAGAATTTGTCTAGAAATTTTGATTCCATTCGTGAAAATTTTTTGATATCCCGAACACTCCACTTACTACGACTGCGGACTATTGGGAACTAACCGAATTCACCAATTTACTGAGATTCGGCTGACCAAATTTTGATAAATCTTTAAAAGTACACATATTACAAGAGCCTGCTACTGGGAACTCACTGAATTCACAAAGAAACAGTGTTTCAGTTCGCTAAAACGTTGATCTATCTTGAACAACATGCTTATTACATGCGAATCCTATTGGTAACCTACTGAATTCACCATGATACTATATTCCGTTCTTTAAAATGATGCTATATATTGAAATGCACACTCACAGAATCATGTCCCATTGGGAACTCTCTGAAATCGTCTAGAAATTTTGACTCCATTCGTGAAAATTTTTCTATATCCCGAACAGACCACTTATTACTACTGCGGCCTACTGGGAACTAACGGAATTCACCATGTTACTCAGATTCAGCTCACCAAATTTTATTAAATCTTTAAAAGTACACATATTACAAGAGCAGGCTACCTGGAAGTAACTGAATTCACAAAGAAACAGTGTTTCAGTTCGTTAAAACGTTGCTCTATCTTGAACAACATGCTTATTACATGCAAATCCTATTGGGAACCTACTGAATTCACCATGATACTTAGATTCTGTTCCTAAAATTTGCTATATATTGAAAAGCTCACTCATACAATCATGTCCCATTGGGAACTCACTGAATTCGCCTAGAAATTTTGATTCCATTCGTGAAAATTTTTCTATATCCCGAACCCTCCACTTATTACTACAGCGGCCTATTGGGAACTAACCGAATTCACCAATTTACTGAGATTCAGCTCACCAAATTTTGATAAATCTTTAAAAGTACACATATCACTAGAGCCTGCTACTGGGAACTCACTGAATTCACAAAGAAACAGTGTTTCAGTTCGTTAAAACGTTGCTCTATCTTGAACAACAAGCTTATTACATGCGAATCCTATTAGGAACCTACTGAATTCACAATGATACTTAGATTGTGTTCATAAATGTTGCTGTATATTGAAATGCACACTCATAGAAGCATGTCCCATTGGGAACTCTCTAAAATCGTCTAGAAATTTTGACTCCATTCGTGAAAATTTTTCTATATCCGGAACACACCACTTATTATTTCTTTGGCCTATTGGGAACTAACCGAATTCAACAAGTTACTGAGATTTGGCACACCAAATTTTGATAAATCTTTAAATTACACATATTACAAGAGCCTGCTACTGGGAAATAACTGAATTCACAAAGAAACAGTGCTTCAGTTCGTTAAAACGTTGCTCTATCATGAATAACAAGCTTATTACATGCGAATCCTATAGGGAACCTACTGAATTCACAATGATTCTTAGATTCTGTTCTTAAAATGTTGCTATATATTTAAAAGCTCACTCATACAATCATGTCCCATTGGGAATTCACTGAATTCGCCTAGAAATTTTGATTCCATTCGTGAAAATTTTTCTATATCCCGAACACTCCACTTATTAATAATTCGGCCTATTGGGAACTAACCGATTTCAACATGTTACTGAGATTCCGCTCACCAAATTTTGATAAATCTTTAAAAGTACACATATTACAATAGCCTGCTACTGGGAACTCACTGAATTCACAAAGAAACAGTGTTTCTGTTCGTTAAAACCTTGCTCTATCTTGAACAACAAGCTTATTACATGCGAATCCTATTGGGTACATACTGAATTCACCATGATACTTAGATTCTGTTCCTAAAATGTTGCTATATATTGAAAAGCTCACTCATACAATCATGTCCCATTGGGGACTCACTGAATTCGCCCAGAAATTTTGATTCCATTCGTGAAAATTTTTTGATATCCCAAACACTCCACTTACTACGACTGCGGACTTTTGGGAACTAACCGAATTCACCAATTTACTGAGATTCGGCTGACCAAATTTTGATAAATTATTAAAAGTACACATATTACAAGAGCCTGCTACTGGGAACTCACTGAATTCACAAAGAAACGGTGATTCAGTTCGTTAAAACGTTGCTCTATCTTGAACAACATGCTTATTACATGCGAATCCTATTGGGAACCTACTAAATTCACCATGATACTAGATTCCGTTCTTTAAAATGTTGCTATATATTGAAATGCACACTCATAGAAGCATGTCCCATTGGGAACTCTCTGAAATCGTCTAGAAATTTAGACTCCATTCGTGAAAATTTTTCTATATCCCGAACAGACCACTTATTACTTCTGTGGCCTATTGGGAACTAACCGAATTCAACAAGTTACTGTGACTCGGCACACCAAATTTTGATAAATCTTTAAAAGTACACATATTACAAGAGCCTGCCTACTGGGAACTCACTGAATTCACAAAGAAACAGGGTTTCAGTTCGTTAAAACTTTGCTCTATCTTGAATAACAAGCTTATTACATGCGAATCCTATTGGGAACCTACTGAATTCACCATGATACTTAGATTCCGTTCCTTAAAATTTTGCTATATATTGAAAAGCACACTCATACAAGTATGTCCCATTGGGAACTGACTGAATTCGCCAAGAAATTTTGATTCCATTCGTAAAAATTTTTCTATACCCCGAAGAGTCCAATTATTACTACTGCGGCATATTTGGAACTAACCGAATTCACCATTTTACTGAGATTCTGCACACCAAATTTTGATAAATCTGTAAAAGTACACATATTACAAGAGCCTGCTACTGGGAACTCACTGAATTCACAAAGAAACGGTGATTCAGTAGGTTAAAAGGTTGCTCTATCTTGAACAACATGCTTATTACATGTGAATCCTATTGGGAACCTGCTGAATTCACCATGATACTAGATTCCGTTATTTAAAATGTTGCTATATATTGAAATGCACACTCATAGAAGCATGTCCCATTGGGAACTCTCTGAAATCGTCTAGAAATTTTGACTCCATTCGTGAAAATTTTTCTATATCCGGAACAGACCACTTATTATTTCTGTGGCCTATTGGGAACTAACAGAATTCACAAATTTACTGAGATTCGGCACACCAAATTTTGATAAATCTTTAAAAGTACACATATTACAAGAGCCTGCTACAGGGAAATGACTGAATTCACAAAGAAACAGTGCTTCAGTGCGTTAAAACGTTGCTCTATCTTGAATAACAAACTTATTACATGCGAATCCTATTGGGAACCTACTGAATTCACCATGATACTTAGATTCCGTTCCTTAAAATGTTGCTAATACGGAAAAGCACACTCATACAAGCATGTCCCATTGCGAACTCACTGAATTCGCCTACAAATTTTGATTCCATTCGCTAAAATTTTTCTATACCCCGAACAGTCCCCTAATTACTATTGCGGCCTATTTGGAACTAACCCAATTCACCATGTTACTGAGATTCGGCTCACCAAATTTTGATAAATCTTTAAAAGTACACATATCACAAGAGCCTGCTACTAGCAACTAACTGAATTCACAAATAAACAGTGTGTCAGTTCGTTAAAACGTTACTCTATCTTGAATAACAAGCTTATTACATGCGAATCCTATTGGGAACCTACTGAATTCACCATGATACTTAGATTCTGTTCCTAATATGTTGCTATATTTGAAAAGCTCACTCATACAATCATGTCCCATTGGGAACTCACTGAATTCGTCTAGATTTTGATTCCATTCGTGAAAATTTTTCTATAACCGAACACTCCACTTATTACTACAGCGGCCCATTGGGAACTAACCAAATTCACTAATTTACTGAGATTTGGCTCACCAAATTTTGATAAATCTTTAAAAGTACACATATCACTAGAGCCTGCTACTGGGAACTCACGTAATTCACAAAGAAACAGTGTTTCAGTTCGTTAAAACTTTGCTCTATCTTGAACAACAAACTTATTACATGCGAATCCTATTGGGAATCTACTGAATTCACCATGATACTTAGACTGTGTTCCTAAAATGTTGCTATATATTGAAATGCACACTCATAGAAGCATGTTCCATTGGGAACTCTCTGAAATGTTCTAGAAATATTGACTCCATTCGTGAAAATTTTTCTATATCCGGAACAGACCACTTATTACTTCTGTGGCCTATTGGGAACTAACCGAATTCAACAAGTTACTGAGATTCGGCACACCAAATTTTGATAAATCTTTAAAAGTGCACATATTACAAGAGCCTGCTACTGGGAAATAACTGAATTCACAAAGAAACAGTGTTTCAGTTCGTTAAAACGTTGCTCTATCTTGAATAACAAACTTACTACATGCGAATCCTATTGGGAACCAACTGAATTCACCATGATACTTAGATTCCGTTCCTTAAAATGTTGCTAATACGGAAAAGCACACTCATACAAGCATGTCCCATTGCGAACTCACTGAATTCGCCTAGAAATTTTGCTTCCATTCGTGAAAATTTTTCTATATCCCAAACACTCCACTTATTACTACTGCGGCCTATTGGGAACTAACCGAATTCACCATGTTACTGAGATTCGGCTCACCAAATTTTGATAAATCTTTAAAAGTACACATATCACAAGAGCCTGCTACTGGGAACTCACTGAATTCACAAAGAAACAGTGTTTCAGTTCGTTAAAACATTGCTCTATCTTGATCAACAAGCTTATTACATGCGAATCCTATTGGGAACCTACTGAATTCACCATAATATCTAGGTTCTTTTCCTAAAATGTTGCTATATATTGAAAAGCTCACTCACACAATCATGTCCCATTGGGAACTCACTGAATTCGTCTAGAAATTTTGATTCCATTCGTGAAAATTTTTCTATAGCCCGAACATTCCACTTATTACTACTGCGGCCTATTGGGAAGTAACCGATTCACCAATTTACTGAGATTCGGCTCACCAAATTTTGATAAATCTTAAAAGTACACATATCACAAGAGCCTGCTACTGGGAACTCACTGAATTCACAAAGAAACAGTGTTTCAGTTCGTTAAAACGTTGCTCTATCTTGAACAACATGCTTATTACATGCCAATCCTATTGGGAACCTACTGAATTCACCATGATACTTAGATTCTGTTCCTAAAATGCTGCTATATATTGAAAAGCTCACTCATACAATCATGTCCCATTGGGAACTCACTGAATTGGCCTAGAAATATTGATTCCATTCGTGAAAATTTTTTGATATCCCGAACACTCCACTTACTACGACTGCGGAGTTTTTGGAACTAACCGAATTCACCAATTTACTGAGATTCGGCTGACGAAATTTTGATAAATCTTTAAAAGTACACATATTACAAGAGCCTGCTACTGGGAACTCACTGAATTCACAAAGAAACGGTGATTCAGTTCGTTAAAACGTTGCTCTATCTTGAATAACTAACTTATTACATGCGAATCCTATTGGGAACCTACTGAATTCACCATTATACTTAGATTCCGTTCCTTAAAATGTTGCTAATACGGAAAAGCACACTCATACAAGCATGTCCCATTGCGAACTCACTGAATTCCCCTAGAAATTTTGATTCCATTCGCTAAAATTTTTCTATGCCCCGAACAGTCCCCTAATTACTATTGCGGCCTATTTGGAACTAACCGAATTCACCATGTTACTGAGATTCGGCTCACCAAATTTTGATAAATCTTTAAAAGTACACATATCAGAAGAGCCTGCTACTAGCAACTAACTGAATTCACAAAGAAACAGTGTGTCAGTTCGTTAAAACGTTGCTCTATCTTGAATAACAAGCTTATTACATGCGAATCCTATTGGGAACTTACTGAATTCACCATGATACTTAGATTCTGTTCCTAAAATGTTGCTATATTTGAAAAGCTCACTCATACAATCATGTCCCATTGGGAACTCACTGAATTCGTCTAGATTTTGATTCCATTCGTGAAAATTTTTCTATATCCCGAACACTCCACTTATTACTACTGCGGCCTATTGGGAACTAACCAAATTCACCAATTTACTGAGATTCGGCTGACCAAATTTTGATAAATTTTTAAAAGTACACATATTACAAGAGCCTGCTACTGGGAACTCACTGAATTCACAAAGAAACGGTGATTCAGTTCGTTAAAACGTTGCTCTATCTTGAACAACATGCTTATTACATGCGAATCCTATTGGGAACCTACTAAATTCACCATGATACTAGATTCCGTTCTTTAAAATGTTGCTATATATTGAAATGCACACTCATAGAAGCATGTCCCATTGGGAACTCTCTGAAATCGTCTAGAAATTTTGACTCCATTCGTGAAAATTTTTCTATATCCCGAACAGACCACTTATTACTTCTGTGGCCTATTGGGAACTAACCGAATTCAACAAGTTACTGTGACTCGGCACACCAAATTTTGATAAATCTTTAAAAGTACACATATTACAAGAGCCTGCCTACTGGGAACTCACTGAATTCACAAAGAAACAGGGTTTCAGTTCGTTAAAACTTTGCTCTATCTTGAATAACAAGCTTATTACATGCGAATCCTATTGGGAACTTACTGAATTCACCATGATACTTAGATTCCGTTCCTTAAAATTTTGCTATATATTGAAAAGCACACTCATACAAGTATGTCCCATTCGAACTGACTGAATTCGCCAAGAAATTTTGATTCCATTCGTAAAAATTTTTCTATACCCCGAAGAGTCCAATTATTACTACTGCGGCATATTTGGAACTAACCGAATTCACCATTTTACTGAGATTCTGCACACCAAATTTTGATAAATCTTTAAAAGTACACATATTACAAGAGCCTGCTACTGGGAACTCACTGAATTCACAAAGAAACGGTGATTCAGTTCGTTAAAACGTTGCTCTATCTTGAACAACATGCTTATTACATGTGAATCCTATTGGGAACCTACTGAATTCACCATGATACTAGATTCGGTTATTTAAAATGTTGCTATATATTGAAATGCACACTCATAGAAGCATGTCCCATTGGGAACTCTCTGAAATCGTCTAGAAATTTTGACTCCATTCGTGAAAATTTTTCTATATCCGGAACAGACCACTCATTATTTCTGTGGCCTATTGGGAACTAACTGAATTCACCATGATACTTAGATTCTGTTCCTAAAATGTTGCTATATTTGAAAAGCTCACTCATACAATCATGTCCCATTGGGAACTCACTGAATTCGTCTAGATTTTGATTCCATTCGTGAAAATTTTTCTATATCCCGAACACTCCACTTATTACTACTGCGGCCTATTGGGAACTAACCAAATTCACCAATTTACTGAGATTTGGCTCATCAAATTTTGATAAATCTTTAAAAGTACACATATTACTAGAGCCTGCTACTGGGAACTCACTGAATTCACAAAGAAACAGTGTTTCAGTTCGTTAAAACTTTGCTCTATCTTGAATAACAAACTTACTACATGCGAATCCTATTGGGAACCAACTGAATTCACCATGATACTTAGATTCCGTTCCTTAAAATGTTGCTAATACGGAAAAGCACACTCATACAAGCATGTCCCATTGCGAACTCACTGAATTCGCCTAGAAATTTTGCTTCCATTCGTGAAAATTTTTCTATATCCCGAACACTCCACTTATTACTACTGCGGCCTATTGGGAAGTAACCGAATTCACCATGTTACTGAGATTCGGCTCACCAAATTTTGATAAATCTTTAAAAGTACACATATCACAAGAGACTGCTACTGGGAACTCACTGAATTCACAAAGAAACAGTGTTTCAGTTCGTTGAAACGTTGCTCTATCTTGATCAACAAGCTTATTACATGCGAATCCTATTGGGAACCTACTGAATTCACCATAATATCTCGGTTCTGTTCCTAAAATGTTGCTATATATTGAAAAGCTCAATCACAATCATGTACCATTGGGAACTCACTGAATTCGTCTAGAAATTTTGATTCCATTCGTGAAAATTTTTCTATAGCCCGAACATTCCACTTATTACTACTGCGGCCTATTGGGAAGTAACCGATTCACCAATTTACTGAGATTCGGCTCACCAAATTTTGATAAATCTTTAAAAGTACACATATCACAAGAGCCTGCTACTGGGATCTCACTGAATTCACAAAGAAACAGTGTTTCAGTTCGTTAAAACGTTGCTCTATCTTGAACAACATGCTTATTACATGCCAATCCTATTGGGAACCTACTGAATTCACCATGATATTTAGATTCTGTTCCTAAAATGCTGCTATATATTGAAAAGCTCACTCATACAATCATGTCCCATTGGGAACTCACTGAATTGGCCTAGAAATATTGATTCCATTCGTGAAAATTTTTTGATATCCCGAACACTCCACTTACTACGACTGCGGAGTTTTTGGAACTAACCGAATTCACCAATTTACTGAGATTCGGCTGACGATATTTTGATAAATCTTTAAAAGTACACATATTACAAGAGCCTGCTACTGGGAACTCACTGAATTCACAAAGAAACGGTGTTTCAGTTCGTTAAAACGTTGCTCTATCTTGAACAACATGCTTATTACATGCGAATCCTATTGGGTACCTACGGAATTCACCATGATACTAGATTCCGTTCTTTAAAATGTTGCTATATATTGAAATGCACACTCATACAAGCATGTCCCATTGGGAACTCACTGAAATAGTCTAGAAATTTTGACTACATTCGTGAAAATTTTTCTATATCCCAAACAGACCACTTATTACTTCTGTGGCCTATTGGGAACTAACCGAATTCAACAAGTTACTGAGATTCGGCACACCAAACTTTGATAAACCTTTAAAAGTACACATATTACGAGAGCCTGCTACTGGGAGCTCACTGAATTCACAAAGAAACAGGGTTTCAGTTCGTTAAAACGTTGCTCTATCTTGAATAACAAGCTTATTACATGCGAATCCTATTGGGAACCAACTGAATTCAACATGATACTTAGATTCCGTTCCTTAAAATTTTGCTATATATTGAAAAGCACACTCATACAAGTATGTACCATTGCGAACTGACTGAATTCGCCAAGACATTTTGATTCAATTCGGTAAAATTTTTCTATACCCCGAACAGTCCCCTAATTACTACTGCGGCCTATTTGGAACTAACCGAATTCACCATGTTACTGAGATTATGCACACCGAATTTTGATAAATCCTTAAAAGTACACATATTACAAGAGCCTGCTACTGGGAACTCACTGAATTCACAAAGAAACAGTGTTTCAGTTCGTTAAAACGTTGCTCTATCTTGAACAACATGCTTATTATATGCGAATCCTATTGGGAACCTGCTGAATTCACCATAATAATTACATTCCGTTCCTTAAATGTTGCTAATACGGAAAAGCACACTCATACGAGCTTGTCCCATTGCGAACTCACTGAATTCGCCTAGAAATTTTGATTCCATCGTTAAAATATTTCTATACCCCGAACAGTACCCTAATTACTACTGCGGCCTATTTGGAAGTAACCGAATTCACCATGTTACTCATATTCGGCTCACCAAATTTTGATAAATCTTTAAAAGTACACATATCACAAGAGCCTGCTACTGGGAAATAACTGAATTCACAAAGAAACAGTGCTTCAGTTCGTTAAAACGTTGCTCTATCTTGAATAACAACTTACTACATGCGAATCCTATTGGGAACCTAATGAATTCACCATGATACTTAGATTCCGTTCCTTAAAATGTTGCTAATACGGAAAAGCACACTCATACAATCATGTCCTATTGCGAACTCACTGAATTCGCCAGAAATTTTGATTCCATTCGTGAAAATTTTTATTTACACCGAACAGTCCCCTAATTACTACTGCGGCCTATTTGGAACTAACCGAATTCACCATGTTCCTCAGATTCGGCTCACCAAATTTTGATAAATGTTTAAAAGTACACATATCACAAGAGCCTGCTACTGGGAACTCACTGAATTCACAAAGAAACATTGTTTCAGTTCGTTAAAGCGTTGCTCTATCTTGAACAACAAGCTTATTACATGCGAATCCTATTGGGAACCTACTGAATTCACCATAATACCTAGGTTCTGTTCCTAAAATGTTGCTGTATATTGAAAAGCTCACTCATACAATCATGTCCCATTGGGAACTCACTGAATTCGTCTAGAAATTTTGATTCCATTCGTGAAAATTTTTCTATATCCCGAACACTCCACTTACTACTACTGTGGCCTATTGGGAAGTAACCGAATTCACCAATTTACTGAGATTCGCCTGACCAAATTTTGATAAATCTTTAAAAGTACACATATTACAAGACCCTGCTACTGGGAAATAACTGAATTCACAAAGAAACAGGGTTTCAGTTCGTTAAAACGTTGCTCTATCTTGAATAACAAGCTTATTACATGTGAATACTATTGGGAACCTACTGAATTCACCATGATACTTAGATTCTGTTCCTAATATGTTGCTATATTTGAAAAGCTCACTCATACAATCATGTCCCATTGGGAACTCACTGAATTCGTCTAGATTTTGATTCCATTCGTGAAAATTTTTCTATAACCGAACACTCCACTTATTACTACAGCGGCCCATTGGGAACTAACCAAATTCACTAATTTACTGAGATTTGGCTCACCAAATTTTGATAAATCTTTAAAAGTACACATATCACTAGAGCCTGCTACTGGGAACTCACGTAATTCACAAAGAAACAGTGTTTCAGTTCGTTAAAACTTTGCTCTATCTTGAACAACAAACTTATTACATGCGAATCCTATTGGGAATCTACTGAATTCACCATGATACTTAGATTGTGTTCCTAAAATGTTGCTATATATTGAAATGCACACTCATAGAAGCATGTTCCATTGGGAACTCTCTGAAATGTTCTAGAAATATTGACTCCATTCGTGAAAATTTTTCTATATCCGGAACAGACCACTTATTACTTCTGTGGCCTATTGGGAACTAACCGAATTCAACAAGTTACTGAGATTCGGCACACCAAATTTTGATAAATCTTTAAAAGTGCACATATTACAAGAGCCTGCTACTGGGAAATAACTGAATTCACAAAGAAACAGTGTTTCAGTTCGTTAAAACGTTGCTCTATCTTGAATAACAAACTTACTACATGCGAATCCTATTGGGAACCAACTGAATTCACCATGATACTTAGATTCCGTTCCTTAAAATGTTGCTAATACGGAAAAGCACACTCATACAAGCATGTCCCATTGCGAACTCACTGAATTCGCCTAGAAATTTTGCTTCCATTCGTGAAAATTTTTCTATATCCCAAACACTCCACTTATTACTACTGCGGCCTATTGGGAACTAACCGAATTCACCATGTTACTGAGATTCGGCTCACCAAATTTTGATAAATCTTTAAAAGTACACATATCACAAGAGCCTGCTACTGGGAACTCACTGAATTCACAAAGAAACAGTGTTTCAGTTCGTTAAAACATTGCTCTATCTTGATCAACAAGCTTATTACATGCGAATCCTATTGGGAACCTACTGAATTCACCATAATATCTAGGTTCTTTTCCTAAAATGTTGCTATATATTGAAAAGCTCACTCACACAATCATGTCCCATTGGGAACTCACTGAATTCGTCTAGAAATTTTGATTCCATTCGTGAAAATTTTTCTATAGCCCGAACATTCCACTTATTACTACTGCGGCCTATTGGGAAGTAACCGATTCACCAATTTACTGAGATTCGGCTCACCAAATTTTGATAAATCTTAAAAGTACACATATCACAAGAGCCTGCTACTGGGAACTCACTGAATTCACAAAGAAACAGTGTTTCAGTTCGTTAAAACGTTGCTCTATCTTGAACAACATGCTTATTACATGCCAATCCTATTGGGAACCTAGTGAATTCACCATGATACTTAGATTCTGTTCCTAAAATGCTGCTATATATTGAAAAGCTCACTCATACAATCATGTCCCATTGGGAACTCACTGAATTGGCCTAGAAATATTGATTCCATTCGTGAAAATTTTTTGATATCCCGAACACTCCACTTACTACGACTGCGGAGTTTTTGGAACTAACCGAATTCACCAATTTACTGAGATTCGGCTGACGAAATTTTGATAAATCTTTAAAAGTACACATATTACAAGAGCCTGCTACTGGGAACTCACTGAATTCACAAAGAAACGGTGATTCAGTTCGTTAAAACGTTGCTCTATCTTGAATAACTAACTTATTACATGCGAATCCTATTGGGAACCTACTGAATTCACCATTATACTTAGATTCCGTTCCTTAAAATGTTGCTAATACGGAAAAGCACACTCATACAAGCATGTCCCATTGCGAACTCACTGAATTCCCCTAGAAATTTTGATTCCATTCGCTAAAATTTTTCTATGCCCCGAACAGTCCCCTAATTACTATTGCGGCCTATTTGGAACTAACCGAATTCACCATGTTACTGAGATTCGGCTCACCAAATTTTGATAAATCTTTAAAAGTACACATATCAGAAGAGCCTGCTACTAGCAACTAACTGAATTCACAAAGAAACAGTGTGTCAGTTCGTTAAAACGTTGCTCTATCTTGAATAACAAGCTTATTACATGCGAATCCTATTGGGAACTTACTGAATTCACCATGATACTTAGATTCTGTTCCTAAAATGTTGCTATATTTGAAAAGCTCACTCATACAATCATGTCCCATTGGGAACTCACTGAATTCGTCTAGATTTTGATTCCATTCGTGAAAATTTTTCTATATCCCGAACACTCCACTTATTACTACTGCGGCCTATTGGGAACTAACCAAATTCACCAATTTACTGAGATTCGGCTGACCAAATTTTGATAAATTTTTAAAAGTACACATATTACAAGAGCCTGCTACTGGGAACTCACTGAATTCACAAAGAAACGGTGATTCAGTTCGTTAAAACGTTGCTCTATCTTGAACAACATGCTTATTACTTGCGAATCCTATTGGGAACCTACTAAATTCACCATGATACTAGATTCCGTTCTTTAAAATGTTGCTATATATTGAAATGCACACTCATAGAAGCATGTCCCATTGGGAACTCTCTGAAATCGTCTAGAAATTTTGACTCCATTCGTGAAAATTTTTCTATATCCCGAACAGACCACTTATTACTTCTGTGGCCTATTGGGAACTAACCGAATTCAACAAGTTACTGTGACTCGGCACACCAAATTTTGATAAATCTTTAAAAGTACACATATTACAAGAGCCTGCCTACTGGGAACTCACTGAATTCACAAAGAAACAGGGTTTCAGTTCGTTAAAACTTTGCTCTATCTTGAATAACAAGCTTATTACATGCGAATCCTATTGGGAACTTACTGAATTCACCATGATACTTAGATTCCGTTCCTTAAAATTTTGCTATATATTGAAAAGCACACTCATACAAGTATGTCCCATTCGAACTGACTGAATTCGCCAAGAAATTTTGATTCCATTCGTAAAAATTTTTCTATACCCCGAAGAGTCCAATTATTACTACTGCGGCATATTTGGAACTAACCGAATTCACCATTTTACTGAGATTCTGCACACCAAATTTTGATAAATCTTTAAAAGTACACATATTACAAGAGCCTGCTACTGGGAACTCACTGAATTCACAAAGAAACGGTGATTCAGTTCGTTAAAACGTTGCTCTATCTTGAACAACATGCTTATTACATGTGAATCCTATTGGGAACCTACTGAATTCACCATGATACTAGATTCGGTTATTTAAAATGTTGCTATATATTGAAATGCACACTCATAGAAGCATGTCCCATTGGGAACTCTCTGAAATCGTCTAGAAATTTTGACTCCATTCGTGAAAATTTTTCTATATCCGGAACAGACCACTCATTATTTCTGTGGCCTATTGGGAACTAACTGAATTCACCATGATACTTAGATTCTGTTCCTAAAATGTTGCTATATTTGAAAAGCTCACTCATACAATCATGTCCCATTGGGAACTCACTGAATTCGTCTAGATTTTGATTCCATTCGTGAAAATTTTTCTATATCCCGAACACTCCACTTATTACTACTGCGGCCTATTGGGAACTAACCAAATTCACCAATTTACTGAGATTTGGCTCATCAAATTTTGATAAATCTTTAAAAGTACACATATTACTAGAGCCTGCTACTGGGAACTCACTGAATTCACAAAGAAACAGTGTTTCAGTTCGTTAAAACTTTGCTCTATCTTGAATAACAAACTTACTACATGCGAATCCTATTGGGAACCAACTGAATTCACCATGATACTTAGATTCCGTTCCTTAAAATGTTGCTAATACGGAAAAGCACACTCATACAAGCATGTCCCATTGCGAACTCACTGAATTCGCCTAGAAATTTTGCTTCCATTCGTGAAAATTTTTCTATATCCCGAACACTCCACTTATTACTACTGCGGCCTATTGGGAAGTAACCGAATTCACCATGTTACTGAGATTCGGCTCACCAAATTTTGATAAATCTTTAAAAGTACACATATCACAAGAGACTGCTACTGGGAACTCACTGAATTCACAAAGAAACAGTGTTTCAGTTCGTTGAAACGTTGCTCTATCTTGATCAACAAGCTTATTACATGCGAATCCTATTGGGAACCTACTGAATTCACCATAATATCTCGGTTCTGTTCCTAAAATGTTGCTATATATTGAAAAGCTCAATCACAATCATGTACCATTGGGAACTCACTGAATTCGTCTAGAAATTTTGATTCCATTCGTGAAAATTTTTCTATAGCCCGAACATTCCACTTATTACTACTGCGGCCTATTGGGAAGTAACCGATTCACCAATTTACTGAGATTCGGCTCACCAAATTTTGATAAATCTTTAAAAGTACACATATCACAAGAGCCTGCTACTGGGATCTCACTGAATTCACAAAGAAACAGTGTTTCAGTTCGTTAAAACGTTGCTCTATCTTGAACAACATGCTTATTACATGCCAATCCTATTGGGAACCTACTGAATTCACCATGATATTTAGATTCTGTTCCTAAAATGCTGCTATATATTGAAAAGCTCACTCACACAATCATGTCCCATTGGGAACTCACTGAATTGGCCTAGAAATATTGATTCCATTCGTGAAAATTTTTTGATATCCCGAACACTCCACTTACTACGACTGCGGAGTTTTTGGAACTAACCGAATTCACCAATTTACTGAGATTCGGCTGACGATATTTTGATAAATCTTTAAAAGTACACATATTACAAGAGCCTGCTACTGGGAACTCACTGAATTCACAAAGAAACGGTGTTTCAGTTCGTTAAAACGTTGCTCTATCTTGAACAACATGCTTATTACATGCGAATCCTATTGGGTACCTACGGAATTCACCATGATACTAGATTCCGTTCTTTAAAATGTTGCTATATATTGAAATGCACACTCATACAAGCATGTCCCATTGGGAACTCACTGAAATAGTCTAGAAATTTTGACTACATTCGTGAAAATTTTTCTATATCCCAAACAGACCACTTATTACTTCTGTGGCCTATTGGGAACTAACCGAATTCAACAAGTTACTGAGATTCGGCACACCAAACTTTGATAAACCTTTAAAAGTACACATATTACGAGAGCCTGCTACTGGGAGCTCACTGAATTCACAAAGAAACAGGGTTTCAGTTCGTTAAAACGTTGCTCTATCTTGAATAACAAGCTTATTACATGCGAATCCTATTGGGAACCAACTGAATTCAACATGATACTTAGATTCCGTTCCTTAAAATTTTGCTATATATTGAAAAGCACACTCATACAAGTATGTACCATTGCGAACTGACTGAATTCGCCAAGACATTTTGATTCAATTCGGTAAAATTTTTCTATACCCCGAACAGTCCCCTAATTACTACTGCGGCCTATTTGGAACTAACCGAATTCACCATGTTACTGAGATTATGCACACCGAATTTTGATAAATCCTTAAAAGTACACATATTACAAGAGCCTGCTACTGGGAACTCACTGAATTCACAAAGAAACAGTGTTTCAGTTCGTTAAAACGTTGCTCTATCTTGAACAACATGCTTATTATATGCGAATCCTATTGGGAACCTGCTGAATTCACCATAATAATTACATTCCGTTCCTTAAATGTTGCTAATACGGAAAAGCACACTCATACGAGCTTGTCCCATTGCGAACTCACTGAATTCGCCTAGAAATTTTGATTCCATCGTTAAAATATTTCTATACCCCGAACAGTACCCTAATTACTACTGCGGCCTATTTGGAAGTAACCGAATTCACCATGTTACTCATATTCGGCTCACCAAATTTTGATAAATCTTTAAAAGTACACATATCACAAGAGCCTGCTACTGGGAAATAACTGAATTCACAAAGAAACAGTGCTTCAGTTCGTTAAAACGTTGCTCTATCTTGAATAACAACTTACTACATGCGAATCCTATTGGGAACCTAATGAATTCACCATGATACTTAGATTCCGTTCCTTACAATGTTGCTAATACGGAAAAGCACACTCATACAATCATGTCCTATTGCGAACTCACTGAATTCGCCAGAAATTTTGATTCCATTCGTGAAAATTTTTATTTACACCGAACAGTCCCCTAATTACTACTGCGGCCTATTTGGAACTAACCGAATTCACCATGTTCCTCAGATTCGGCTCACCAAATTTTGATAAATGTTTAAAAGTACACATATCACAAGAGCCTGCTACTGGGAACTCACTGAATTCACAAAGAAACATTGTTTCAGTTCGTTAAAGCGTTGCTCTATCTTGAACAACAAGCTTATTACATGCGAATCCTATTGGGAACCTACTGAATTCACCATAATACCTAGGTTCTGTTCCTAAAATGTTGCTGTATATTGAAAAGCTCACTCATACAATCATGTCCCATTGGGAACTCACTGAATTCGTCTAGAAATTTTGATTCCATTCGTGAAAATTTTTCTATATCCCGAACACTCCACTTACTACTACTGTGGCCTATTGGGAAGTAACCGAATTCACCAATTTACTGAGATTCGCCTGACCAAATTTTGATAAATCTTTAAAAGTACACATATTACAAGACCCTGCTACTGGGAAATAACTGAATTCACAAAGAAACAGGGTTTCAGTTCGTTAAAACGTTGCTCTATCTTGAATAACAAGCTTATTACATGTGAATACTATTGGGAACCTACTGAATTCACCATGATACTTAGATTGTGTTCCTAAAATGTTGCTATATATTGAAATGCACACTCATAGAAGCATGTCCCATTGGGAACTCTCTGAAATCGTCTAGAAATTTTAACTCCATTCGTAAAAATTTTTCTATACCCCGAAGAGTCCAATTATTACTACTGCGGCCTATTTGGAACTAACCGAATTCACCATGTTACTGAGATTCTGCATACCAAATTTTGATAAATCTTTAAAAGTATATATATTACAAGAGCCTGCTACGGGGAGCTCTCTGAATTCACAAAGAAACAGTGTTTCATTTCGTTAAAACTTTGCTCTATCTTGAACAACATGCTTATTATATTCGAATCCTATTGGGAACCTACGGAATTCACCATTATACTTAGATTCCGTTCCTTTAAATGTTGCTAATACGGAAAAGCACACTCATACAAGCATGTCCCATTGCGAATTCACTGAATTCGCCTAGAAATTTTGATTCCATTCGTTAAAATTTTTCTATACCCCGAACAGTCCCCTAATTACTACTGCGGCCTATTTGGAACTAACCGAATTCACCATGTTACTCAGATTCGTCTCACCAAATTTTGATAAATCTTTAAAACTACACATATTACAAGAGCCTGCTACTAGCAACTAACTGAATTCACAAAGAAACAGTGTTTCAGTTCCTTATAACGTTGCTCTATCTTGAACAACAAGCTTATTACATGTGAATCCTATTGGGAACCTACTGAATTCACCATGATACTTAGATTGTGTTCCTAAAATGTTGCTATATATTGAAATGCAAACTCATAGAAGCATGTCCCATTGGGAACTCTCTGAAATCGTCTAGAAATTTTGACTCCATTCGTGAAAATTTTTCCATATCCGGAATAGACCACTTATTACTTCTGTGGCCTATTTGGAACTAACCGAATTCAACAAGTTACTGAGATTCGGCACACCAAATTTTGATAAATCTTTAAAAGTACACATATTACAAGAGCCTGCTACTGGGAAATAACTGAATTCACAAAGACACAGTGCTTCATTTCGTTAAAACGTTGCTCTATCTTGAATAACAAGCTTATTACATGCGAATCCAATTTGGAACCTACTGAATTCACCATGATACTTAGATTCCGTTCCTTAAAATGTTGCTATATATTGAAAAGCACACTCATGCAAGCATGTCCCATTGGGAACTGAGTGAATTCGCCAAGAAATTTTGATTCCATTCGTAAAAATTTTTCTATACCACGAGGAGTCCAATTATTACTACTGCAGCCTATTTGGAACTAACAGAATTCACCATGTTACTGAGATTCTGCACACCAAATTTTGATAAATCTTAAAAAGTACACATATTACAAGAGCCTGCTACTGGGAACTCACTGAATTCACAAAGAAACAGTGTTTCAGTTCGTTAAAACGTTGCTCTATCTTGAACAACATGCTTATTATATGCGAATCCTATTGGGAACCTACTGAATTCACCATGATACTTAGATTCTGTTCCTTAAAATGTTGCAAATACGGAAAAGCACACTCATACAAGCATGTCCCTTGGGAACTCACTGAATTCGCCTAGAAATTTTGATTCCATTCGTTAAAATTTTTCTATACCCCGAACAGTCCACTTATTACTACTGAGGCCTATTTGGAACTAACCGAATTCACCATGTTACTCAGATACGGCTCATCAAATTTTGATAAATCTTTAAAAGTACACATATTACAAGAGCCTGCTACTAGCAACTAACTGAATTCACAAAGAAACAGTGTTTCAGTTCGTTAAAACGTTGCTCTATCTTGAAAAACAAGCTTATTACATGCGAATTCTATTGGGAACCTACTGAATTCACCATGATACTTAGATCCTGAACCTAAAATGTTGCTATATATTGAAAAGCTCACTCATACAAGCATGTCCCATTGGGAACTCACTGAATTCGCCTAGAAATTTTAATTCCACTCGTGAAATTTTTTCTATATCCCGAACACTCCACTTATTATTACTGCGGCCTATTGGGAACTAACCGAATTCACCAATTTTCTGAGATTCGACTGAACAAATTTTGATAAATCTTTAAAAGTACACATATGACAAGAGCCTGCTACTGGGAACTCACTGAATTCACAAAGAAACGGTGTTTCAGTTCGTTAAAACGTTGCTCTATCTTGAACAACATGCTTATTACATGCGAGTACTATTGGTAACCTACTGAATTCACAATGATACTTAGATTCTGACCCTAAAATGTTGCTATATATTGAACAGCTCACTCATACAATCATGTCCCATTGGGAACTCACTGAATTCGCCTAGAAATTTTATTTCCATTCGTGAAAATTTTTCTATATCCCGAACACTCCACTTATTACTACTGCGGCCTATTGGGAACTAACTGAATTCCCCAAGAAACTGAAATTCGGCTCACCAAATTTTGATAAATCTTTAAAAGTACACATATTACAAGAGCCTGCTACTGGGAACTAACTGAATTCACAAAGAAACAGTGTTTCAGTTCGTTAAAATGATGCTCTATCTTGAATAACAAGCTTATTACATGCGAATCCTATTGGGGACCTACTGAATTCACCATGATACTTAGATTCCGTTCTTTAAAATGTTGGTATATATTGAAATGCACACTAATACAAGCATGTCCCATCGGGAACTCTCTGAAATCATCTAGAAATTTTGACTCCATTCGTGATAATTTTTCTATATCCGGAAGTGTCCACTTATTACTTCTGTGGCCAATTGGGAACTAACCGAATTCAACAAGTTACTGAGATTCGGCTCACCAAATTTTGATAAATCTTTAAAAGTACACATATTACAAGAACCTGCTACTGGCAACTAAATGAATTCACAAAGAAACAGTTTTTCAGTTCATTAAAACTTTGCTCTATCTTGAAAAACGAGCTTATTACATGTGAATCCTATTGGGAACCTACTGAGTTAACCATGATACTAGATTCCGTTCCTTAATGTTGCTATATATTGAAATGCACACTCATACAAGCACATCATATTGGGAACTCACGGAATTCGCCTAGAAATTTTGATTCCATTCGTGAAAATTTTTCTATATCCTGACCAGTCCTCTTATTACTACTGCGGCCTATTGAAAACTAACCGAATTCACCAAGTTACTGAGATTCGGCTCAGGAAATTTTGATAAATCTTTAAAAGGACACATATCACAAGAGCCTGCTACTGGGAACTAATTGAATTCACAAAGAAACAGGGTTTCAGTTCGTTAAAACGTTGCTCTATCTAGATTAACATGCTTATTACATGCGAATCCTATTGGGAACCTATTGATTTCACCATGATACTTAGATTGTGTTTCTAAAATTGTTGCTATATACGGAAAAGCACACTCATACAAGCATGTCCCATTGGGAACTCACTGAATTCGCCTAGAAATTTTGATTCCATTCGTTAAAATTTTTCTATACCCCGAACAGTCCACTTATTACGACTGTGGCCTATTTGGAATTAACCGAATTCCCCATGTTACTCAGATTCGGATCAACAAATTTTGATAAATCTTTAAAAATACACATATTCCAAGAGCCTGCTACTAACAACTAACTGAATTCAAAAAGAAACAGTGTTTCAGTTCCTTAAAACGTTGCTCTATCTTGAACAACATGCTTATTACATGCGAATACTATTGGGAACCTACTGAATTCACCATGATACTTAGATTCCGTTCCTTCAAATGTTGCTAATTATTGAAAAGCACACTCATACAAGCATGTCCCATTGGGAAATCACTGAATTCTCCTAGAAATTTTGATTCCATTTGTGATAATTTTTCTATATCCCGAACAGTCCACTTATTACTACTGCGGCCTATTGGGAACAAATCGAATTCACCAAGTTACTGAGATTCGGCTCACCAAATTTTGATAAATCTTTAAAAGTACACATATTACAAGAGCCTGCTACTGGGAACTAACTGAATTCACAAAGAAACAGTGTTTCAGTTCGTTAAAACTTTGCTCTATCTTGAATAACAAGCTTATTACATGCGAATCCTATTGGGGACCTACTGAATTCACCGTGACACTTAGATTCCGTTCTTTAAAATGTTGCTTTATATGGAAATGCACACTCATACAAGCATGTCCCATTGGGAACTCTCTGAAATCGTCTACAAATTTTGACTCCATTCGTGAAAATTTTTCTATATCCGGAACAGACCACTTATTACTTATGTGGCCTATTGGGAACTCCCCGAATTCAACAAGTTACTGAGATTCGGCACACCAAATTTTGACAAATCTTTAAAAGTACACATATTACAAGAGCCTGCTACTGGGAACTAACTGAATTCACAAAGAAACAGGGTTTCAGTTCGATAAAACGTTGCTCTATCTTGAATAACAAGCTTATTACATGCGAATCCTATTGGGAACCTACTGAATTCACCATGATACTTAGATTCTGTTCCTAAAATGTTGCTATATATTGAAAAGCTCACTCATACAATCATGTCCCATTGGGAACACACTGAATTCGCCAAGAATTTTTGATTCCATTCGTGAAAATTTTTTGATATCCCGAACACTCCACTTACTACGACTGCGGACTATTGGGCACTAACCGAATTCACCAATTTACTGAGATTCGGCTGACCAAAAATTGATAAATCTTTAAAAGTAAACATATTACAAGAGCCTGCTACTGGGAACTCACTGAATTCACAAAGAAACAGTGTTTCAGTTCGTTAAAACGTTGATCTATCTTGAACAACATGCTTATTACATGCGAATCCTATTGGTAACCTACTGAATTCACCATGATACTAGATTCCGTTATTTAAAATGAAGCTATATATTGACATGCACACTCATAGAAGCATGTCCCATTGGGAACTCTCTGAAATCCTCTAGAAATTTTGACTGCATTCGTGAAAATTTGTCTATATCCGGAAGAGACCACTTATTACTTCTTTGACCTATTGGGAACTAACCGATTTCACCATGTTACTGAGATTCCGATCACCAAATTTTGATAAATCTTTAAAAGTACACATATCACAAGAGCCTGCTACTGGGAACTCACCGAATTCAAAAAGAAACAGTGTTTCTGTTCGTTAAAGCCTTGCTCTATCTTGAACAACAACCTTATTACATGTGAATCCTATTGGGAACCTACCGAATTCACCATAGTACCTAGATTCTGTTCCTCAAATGTTGCTATATATTGAAAAGCTCACTCATACAATCATGTCCCATTGGGAACTCACTGAATTCATCTAGAAATTTTGATTCCATTCGTGAAAATTTTTCTATATCCCGAACACTCCACATATTACTACTGCGGCCTATTGGGAAGTAACCAAATTCACCAATTTACTGAGATTCGGCTCACCATATTTTGATAAATCTTTAAAAGTACACATATCACAAGAACCTGCTACTGAGAACTCACTGAATTCACAAAGAAACAGTGTTTCATTTCGTTAAAACGTTGCTCTATCTTGAACAACATGCTTATTACATGCCAATCCTCTTGGGAACCTACTGAATTCACCATGATACTTAGATTCTGTTCTTAAATGTTGCTATATATTGAAAAGCTCACTCATACAATCATGTCCCATTGGGAACTCACTGAATTCGTCTAGATTTTTATTCCATTCGTGAAAATTTTTCTATATGCCGAACACTCCACTTATTACTACTGCGGCCTATTGGGAACTAACCGAATTCACCAATTTACTGAGATTTGGATCACCAAATTTTTATAAATCTTTAAAAGTACACATATCACTAGAGCCTGCTAGTGGGAACTCACTGAATTCACAAAGAAACAGTGTTTCAGTTCGTTAAAACGTTGCTCTATCTTGAACAACAAGCTTATTACATGCGAATCCTATTGGGAACCTACTGAATTCACAATGATACTTAGATTCCGATCCTTAAAATTTTGCTATATATTGAAAAGCACACTCATACAAGTATGTCCCATTGGGAAATCACTGAATTCGCCAAGAAATTTTGATTCCATTCGTAAAAATTTTTCTTTCCCCCGAAGAGTCCAATTATAACTACTGCAGCCTATTTGGAACTAACCATATTCACCATTTTACTGAGATTCTGCACACCAAATTTTGATAAATCTTTAAAAGTGCACATATTACAAGAGCCTGCTACTGGGAACTCACTGAATTCACAAAGAAACGGTGTTTCAGTTCGTTAAAACATTGATCTATCTTGAACAACATGCTTATTACATGCGAATCCTATTGGTAACCTACTGAATTCTCCATGATACTAGATTCTGTTCTTTAAAATGTTGCTATATATTGAAATGCACACTCATAGAAGCATGTCCCATTGGGAACTCTCTGAAATCGTCTAGAAATTTTGACTCCATTCGTGAAAATTTTTCTATATCCCGAACAGACCACTTATTACTACTGCTGCCTTTTGGGAACTAATGGAATTCACCATGTTACTCAGATTCAGCTCACCAAATTTTGATAAAACTTTAAAAGTACACATATTACAAGAGCAGGCTACTGGGAAGTAACTGAATTCACAAAAAAACAGTGTTTCTGTTCGTTAAAATCTTGCTCTATCTTGAATAACAAGCTTATTACATGCAAATCCTAGTGGGAACCTACTGAATTCACCATGATACTAGATTCTGTTCCTAAAATGTTGCTATATATTGAAAAGCTCACTCATACAATCATGTCCCATTGGGAACTCACTGAATTCGTCTAGAAATTTTTTTTCCATTCGTGAAAATTTTTGTATATCCCCAACACTCCACTTATTACTACTGCGGCCTATTGTGAACTAACCGAATTCACCAATTTACTGAGATTCGGCTCACCAAATTTTGATAAATCTTTAAAAGTACACATATCACAAGGGCCTGCTACTGGGAACTCACTGAATTCACAAAGAAACAGTGTTTCAGTTCGTAAAACGTTGCTCTATCTTGAACAACATGCTTATTACATGCGAATCCTATTGGAAACCTACTGAATTCACCATAATACCTAGATTCTGTTCCTAAAATGTTGCTACATATTGAAAAGCTCTCTCACACAATCATGTCCCATTGGGAACTCACTGAATTCGCCTAGAAATTTTATTCCATTCGTGAAAATTTTTCTATATCCCGAACACTCCACTTATTACTACTGCGGCCTTTTGGGAAGTAACCAAATTCACCAATTTACTGAGATTCGGCTTATCAAATTTTGATAAATCTTTAAAAGTACACATATCACAAGAGCCTGCTACTGGAAACTCACTGAATTCACAAAGAAACAGTGTCTCAGTTCGTTAAAACGTTGCTCTATGTTGAACAACATGCTTATAACATGCCAATCCTATTGGGAACCTACTGAATTCACCATGATACTTAGATTCTGTTCCTAAAATGTTGCTATATATTGAAAAGCTCACTCATACAATCATGTCCCATTGGGAACTCAGTGAATTCGTCTAGATTTTGATTCCATTCGTGAAAATTTTTCTATATCCCGTACACTCCACTTATTACTACTGCGGCATATTGGGAACTAACCAAATTCCCCAATTTACTGAGATTTGGATCACCAAATTTTGATAAATCTTTAAAAGTACACATATTACAAGAACCTGCTACTGGCAACTAAATGAATTCACAAAGAAACAGTTTTTCAGTTCATTAAAACTTTGCTCTATCTTGAAAAACGAGCTTATTACATGCGAATCCTATTGGGAACCTACTGAATTAACCATGATACTAGATTCCGTTCCTTAATGTTGCTATATATTGAAATGCACACTCATACAAGCACATCATATTGGGAACTCACAGAATTCGCCTAGACATTTTGATTCCATTCGTGAAAATTTTTCTATATCCTGACCAGTCCACTTATTACTACTGCGGCCTATTGAAAACTAACCGAATTCAACAAGTTACTGAGATTTGGCTCAGGAAATTTTGATATATCTTTAAAAGGACACATATCACAAGAGCCTGCTACTGGGAACTAACTGAATTCACAAAGAAACAGGGTTTCAGTTCGTTAAAACGTTGCTCTATCTAGATTAACATGCTTATTACATGCGAATCCTATTGGGAACCTATTGATTTCACCATGATACTTAGATTCTGTTTCTAAAATTGTTGCTATATACGGAAAAGCACACTCATACAAGCATGTCCCATCGGGAACTCACTGAATTCGCCTAGAAATTTTGATTCCATTCGTTAAAATTTTTCTATACCCCGAACAGTCCACTTATTACGACTGCGGCCTATTTGGAATTAACCGAATTCCCCGTTACTCAGATTCGGCTCAACAAATTTTGATAAATCTTTAAAAATACACATAGTACAAGAGCCTGCTACTAACAACTAACTGAATTCAAAAAGAAACAGTGTTTCAGTTCGTTAAAACGTTGCTCTATCTTGAACAACATGCTTATTACATGCGAATACTATTGGGAACCTATTGAATTCACCATGATACTTAGATTCCGTTCCTTCAAATGTTGCTAATTATTGAAAAGCACACTCATACAAGCATGTCCCATTGGGAACTCACTGAATTCTCCTAGAAATTTTGATTCCATTTGTGATAATTTTTCTATATCCCGAACAGTCCACTTATTACTACTGCGGCCTATTGGGAACTAATCGAATTCACCAAGTTACTGAGATTCGGCTCACCAAATTTTGATAAATCTTTAAAAGTACACATATTACAAGAGCCTGCTACTGGGAACTAACTGAATTCACAAAGAAACAGTGTTTCAGTTCGTTAAAACTTTGCTCTATCTTGAATAACAAGCTTATTACATGCGAATCCTATTGGGGACCTACTGAATTCACCGTGACACTTAGATTCCGTTCTTTAAAATGTTGCTTTATATTGAAATGCACACTCATACAAGCATGTCCCATTGGGAACTCTCTGAAATCGTCTACAAATTTTGACTCCATTCGTGAAAATTTTTCTATATCCGGAACAGACCACTTATTACTTATGTGGCCTATTGGGAACTCCCCGAATTCAACAAGTTACTGAGATTCGGCACACCAAATTTTGACAAATCTTTAAAAGTACACATATTACAAGAGCCTGCTACTGGGAACTAACTGAATTCACAAAGAAACAGGGTTTCAGTTCGATAAAACGTTGCTTATCTTGAATAACAAGCTTATTACATGCGAATCCTATTGGGAACCTGCTGAATTCACCATGATACTTAGATTCTGTTCCTAAAATGTTGCTATATATTGAAAAGCTCACTCATACAATCATGTCCCTTGGGAACACACTGAATTCGCCAAGAATTTTTGATTCCATTCGTGAAAATTTTTTGATATCCCGAACACTCCACTTACTACGACTGCGGACTATTGGGCACTAAACGAATTCACCAATTTACTGAGATTCGGCTGACCAAAAATTGATAAATCTTTAAAAGTACACATATTACAAGAGCCTGCTACTGGGAACTCACTGAATTCACAAAGAAACAGTGTTTCAGTTCGTTAAAACGTTGATCTATCTTGAACAACATGCTTATTACATGCGAATCCTATTGGTAACCTACTGAATTCACCATGATACTAGATTCCGTTATTTAAAATGAAGCTATATATTGAAATGCAACTCATAGAAGCATGTCCCATTGGGAACTCTCTGAAATCCTCTAGAAATTTTGACTGCATTCGTGAAAATTTTTCTATATCCGGAACAGACCACTTATTACTTCTTTGACCTATTGGGAACTAACCGATTTCACCATGTTACTGAGATTCCGATCACCAAATTTTGATAAATCTTTAAAAGTACACATATCACAAGAGCCTGCTACTGGGAACTCACTGAATTCAAAAAGAAACAGTGTTTCTGTTCGTTAAAGCCTTGCTCTATCTTGAACAACAACCTTATTACATGCGAATCCTATTGGGAACCTACCGACTTCACCATAGTACCTAGATTCTGTTCCTAAAATGTTGCTATATATTGAAAAGCTCACTCATACAATCATGTCCCATTGGGAACTCACTGGATTCGTCTAGAAATTTTGATTCCATTCGTGAAAATTTTTCTATATCCCGAACACTCCACATATTACTACTGCGGCCTATTGGGAAGTAACCAAATTCACCAATTTACTGAGATTCGGCTCACCAAATTTTGATAAATCTTTAAAAGTACACATATCACAAGAGCCTGCTACTGGGAACTCATTGAATTCACAAAGAAACAGTATTTCATTTCGTTAAAACGTTGCTCTACCTTGAACAACATGCTTATTACAGGCCAATCATATTGGGAACCTACTGAAATCACCATGATACTTAGATTGTGTTCTTAAATGTTGCTATATATTGAAAAGCTCACTCATACAATCGTGTCCCATTGGGAACTCACTGAATTCGTCTAGATTTTTATTCCATTCGTGAAAATTTTTCTATATGCCGAACACTCCACTTATTACTACTGCGGCCTATTGGGAACTAACCGAATTCACCAATTTATTGAGATTTGGATCACCAAATTTTTATAAATCTTTAAAAGTACACATATCACTAGAGCCTGCTAGTGGGAACTCACTGAATTCACAAAGACACAGTGTTTCAGTTCGTTAAAACGTTGCTCTATCTTGAACAACAAGCTTATTACATGCGAATCCTATTGCGAACCTACTGAATTCACAATGATACTTAGATTCCGATCCTTAAAATTTTGCTATATATTGAAAAGCACACTCATACAAGTATGTCCCATTGGGAAATCACTGAATTCGCCAAGAAATTTTGATTCCATTCGTAAAAATTTTTCTTTCCCCCGAAGAGTCCAATTATTACTACTGCAGCCTATTTGGAACTAACCATATTCACCATTTTACTGAGATTCTGCACACCAAATTTTGATAAATCTTTAAAAGTGCACATATTACAAGAGCCTGCTACTGGGAACTCACTGAATTCACAAAGAAACGGTGTTTCAGTTCGTTAAAACATTGATCTATCTTGAACAACATGCTTATTACATGCGAATCCTATTGGTAACCTACTGAATTCTCCATGATACTAGATTCTGTTCTTTAAAATGTTGCTATATATTGAAATGCACACTCATAGAAGCATGTCCCATTGGGAACTCTCTGAAATCGTCTAGAAATTTTGACTCCATTCGTGAAAATTTTTCTATATCCCGAACAGACCACTTATTACTACTGCTGCCTTTTGGGAACTAATGGAATTCACCATGTTACTCAGATTCAGCTCACCAAATTTTGATAAAACTTTAAAAGTACACATATTACAAGAGCAGGCTACTGGGAAGTAACTGAATTCACAAAAAAACAGTGTTTCTGTTCGTTAAAAACTTGCTCTGCTACTAACAACTAACTGAATTCACAAAGAAACAGTGTCTCAGTTCGTTAAAACGTTGCTCTATCTTGAACAACAAGCTTATAACATGCGAATCCTATTGGGAACCTACTGAATTCACCATTATTCTTAGATTGTGTTCCTAAAATGTTGCTATATATTGAAATGCACACTCATAGAAGCATGTCCCATTGGGAACTCTCTGAAATCCTCTAGAAATTTTGACTGCATTCGTGAAAATTTTTCTATATCAGGAACAGACCACTTATTACTTCTTTGGCCTATTGGGAACTAACCGATTTCACCATGTTACTGAGATTCCGCTCACCAAATTTTGATAAATCTTTAAAAGGATACATATCACAAGAGCCTGCTACTGGGAACTCACTGAATTCAAAAAGAAACAGTGTTTCTGTTCGTTAAAGCCTTGCTCTATCTTGAACAACAAGCTTATTACATGCGAATCCTATTGGGAACCTACTGAATTCACCATAATACCTAGATTCTGTTCCTAAAATGTTGCTATATATTGAAAAGCTCACTCATACAATCATGTCCCATTGGGAACTCACTGAATTCGTCTAGAAATATTGATTCCATTCGTGAATATTTTTCTATATCCCGAACACTCCACTTATTACTACTGCGGCCTATTGGGAAGTAACCAAATTCACCAATTTACTGAGATTCGGCTGACCAAATTTTGATAAATTTTTAAAAGTACACATATTACAAGAGCCTGCTACTTTGAACTCACTGAATTCACAAAGAAACGGTGTTTCAGTTCGTTAAAACGTTGCTCTATCTTGAACAACATGGTTATTACATGCGAATCCTATTGGGAACCTACTAAATTCACCATGATACTAGATTCCGTTCCTTTAAATGTTGCTATATATTGAAATGCACACTCATAGAAGCATGTCCGATTGGGAACTCTCTGAAATCGTCTAGAAATTTTGACTCCATTCCTGAAAATTTTTCTATATCCCGAACAGACCACTTATTACTTCTGTGGCCTATTGGGAACTAACCGAATTCAACAAGTTACTGAGATTCGGCACACCAAATTTTGATAAATCTTTAAAAGTACACATATTACAAGAGCAGGCTACTGGGAAGTAACTGAATTCACAAAGAAACAGTGTTTCAGTTCGTTAAAACGTTGCTCTATCTTGAATAACAAGCTTATTACATGCGAATCCCATTGGGAACCCACTGAATTCACCATGATACTTAGATTCCGTTCCTTAAAATTTTGCTATATATTGAAAAGCACACTCATACAAGTATGTCCCATTGGGAAATCACTGAATTCGCCAAGAAATTTTGATTCCATTCGTAAAAATTCTTCTTTCCCCCGCAGAGTACAATTATTACTACTGTGGCCTTTTTGGAACTAACCGAATTCACCATTTTACTGAGATTCTGCACACCAAATTTTGATAAATCTTTAAAAGTACACATATTACAAGAGCCTGCTACTAGCAACTAACTGAATTCACAAAGAAACGGTGTTTCAGTTCGTTAAAACGTTGATCTGTCTTGAACAACCTGCTTATTACATGCGAATCTTATTGGTAACCTATTGAATTCTCCATGATACTAGATTCCGTTCTTTAAAATGTTGCTATATATTGAAATGCACACGCATAGAAGCATATCCTATTGGCAACTCTCTGAAATCGTCTAGAAATTTTGACTCCATTCGTGAAAATTTTTCTATATCCCGAACAGACCACTTATTACTACTGTGGCCTATTGGGAACTAACGGAATTCACCATGTTACTCAGATTCAGGTCACCAAACTTTGATAAAACTTTGAAAGTACACATATTAAAAGAGCAGGCTCCTGGGAGGTAACTGAATTCACAAAGAAACAGTGTGTCAGTTCGTTAAAACGTTGCTCTATCTTGAATAACAAGCTTATTACATGCGAATCCTATTGGGAACTTACTGAATTCACCATGATACTTAGATTCTGTTCCTAAAAAGTTGCTATATATTGAAAAGCTCAGTCATACAATCATGTCCCATTGGGAACTCACTGAATTCGTCTAGATTTTGATTCCATTCGGGAAAATTTTTCTATATCCCGAACACTCCACTTATTACTACTGCGGCCTATTGGGAACTAACCGAATTCACCAATTTACTGAGATTTGGCTCACCAAATTTAGATAAATCTTTAAAAGTACACATATTACAAGAGCCTGCTACTAGCAACTAACTGAATTCACAAAGAAACAGTGTTTCAGTTCGTTAAAACGTTGCTCTATCTTGAACAACAAGCTAATTACATGCGAATCCTATTGAAAATCTACTGAATTAACCAGGGTACTTAGATTGTGTTCCTAAAATGTTGCTATATATTGAAATGCACACTCATAGAAGCATGTCCGAATGGGAACTCTCTGAAATTGTCTAGAAATTTTGACTCCATTCGTGAAAATTTTTCTATATCCGGAACAGACCACTTATTACTTCTGTGGCCTATTGGGAACTAACCGAATTCAACAAGTTACTGAGATTCGGCACACCAAATTTTGATAAATCTTTAAAAGTACACATATTACAAGAGCCTGCTACTGGGAACTCACTGAATTCACAAAGAAACAGGGTTTCAGTTCGTTAAAACGTTGCTCTTCTTGAATAACAAGCTTATCACATGCGAATCCTATTGGGAACCTACTGAATTCACCATGATACTTAGATTCCGTTCCTTAAAATTTTGCTATATATTGAAAAGCACACTCATACAAGTATGTCCCATTGGGAAATCACTGAATTCGCCAAGAAATTTTGATTCCATTCGTGAAAATTTTTCTATATCCCGAACACTCCACTTGTTACTACTGCGGCCTATTGGGAACTAACCGAATTCACCATGTTACTGAGATTCGGCTCACCAAATTTTGATAAATCTTTAAAAGTTCACATATCACAAGAGCCTGCTACTGGGAACTCACTGAATTCACAAAGAAACAGTGTTTCAGTTCGTTAAAACGTTGCTCTATCTTGAATAACAAGCTTATTACATGCGAATCCTATTTGGAACCTACTGAATTCACCATGATACCTAGATTCCGTTCCTAAAATGTTGCTATATATTGAAAAGGACACTCATACAATCATGTCCTATTGGGATCTCACTTAATTTGCCTAGAAATTCTGATTCCATTCGTGAAAATTTTTCTATATCTCGAACAGTCCACTTATTACTACTGGGGCATATTGGGAACTAACTGAATTCACAAAGTTACTGAGATTCGGCTGACCAAATTTTGATAAATCTTTAAAAGTACACATATTACAAGAGCCTGCTATTGGGAACTCACTGAATTAACAATTATACGGCGTTTCAGTTCGTTAAAACGTTGCGTTATCTTGTACAACATGCTTATTACATTCGAATCCTATTGGGAACCTACTGAATTCACCATGATACTTAGATTCCGATCCTTAAAATATTGCTATATATTGAAAAGCACACTTCTACAAGCATGTCCCATTGGGAACTCACTGAATTCTCAGAGAAATTTTGATTCCATTCGTGATAATTTTTCAATATCCCAAACAGTTCACTTGTTACTACTGCGGCCTATTGGGAACTAATCGAATTCACCAAGTAACTGAGATTAGGCTCAACAAATTTTGATAAATCGTTAAAAGTACACATATTACAAGAGCCTGCTACTTGGAACTAACTGAATTCACAAAGAAACAGGGTTTCACTACATTAAAACTTTGCTCTATCTTGAATAACATGCTTATTACTTGCGAATCCTATTGGGAACCTACTGAATTCACCATGATACTTAGAATCAGTTCCTTAAAATGTTGCTATATATTGAAAAGTACACTCATACAATCATGTCCCATTGGGAATTCATTGAATTCGCCTAGGAATTTTGATTCCATTCGTGAAAATTTTTCGATATCCCGAACACTCCACTTATTACTACTGCGGACTTTTGGGAACTAACAGAATTCACCAATTTACTGAGATTCGGCTCACCAAATTTTGATAAATCTTTAAAAGTACACATATTACAAGAGCCTGCTACTGGGAACTCACTGAATTCACAAAGAAACGGTGTTTCAGTTTGTTAAAACGTTGCTCTATCTTGAACAACATGCTTATTACATGCGAATCCTATTGGGAACCTACTGAATTCATCATGATACTAGATTCCGTTCTTTAAAATGTTGCTATATATTGAAATGCACAGTCATAGAAGCATGTCCCATTGGGAACTCTCTGAAATCATCTAGAAATTTTGACTCCATTCATGAAAATTTTTCTATATCCGGAACAGACCACTTATTACTTCTGTGGCCTATTGGGAACTAACCGAATTCAACAAGTTACTGAGATTTGGCACACCAAATTTTGATAAATCTTTAAAAGTAAACATATTACAAGAGCCTACTACTGGAAACTCACTGAATTCACAAAGAAACAGTGTTTCAGTTCGTTAAAACGTTGCTCTATCTTGAGCAACATGCTTATTATATGCGAATCCTATTGGGAACCCACTGAATTCAACATGATACTTAGATTCCGTTCTTTAAACGTTGCTAATATGGAAAAGCACACTCATATAAGCATGTCACATTGTGAACTCCCTGAATTCGCCTAGAAATTTTGATTCCATTCGTTAAAACTTTTCTATACCCCGAACAGTCCCCTAATTACTACTGCGGCCTTTATGGAACTAACCGAATTCACCATGTTACTCAGATTCGGCTCACCAAATTTTGATAAATCTTTAAATGTACACATATTACAAGTGCCTGCTACTAGCAACTAACTGAATTCACAAAGAAACAGTGTTTCAGTTCGTTAAAACGTTGCTCTATCTTGAACAACAAGCTTATTACATGCGAATCCTATTGGGAACCTACTGAATTCACCATGATACTTAGATTCCGTTCCTTAAAATGTTGCTAATACGGAAAAGCACACTCATACAAGCATGTCCCATGCGAACTCACTGAATTCGCCTAGAAATTTTGATTCCATTCGTAAAAATTTTTCAATATCCCGAACAGTCCAATTATTACTACTGCGGCCTATATGGAACTAACCGAATTCACCATGTTACTGAGATTCTGCACACCAAATTTTGATAAATCTTTAAAAGTAAACATATTACAAGAGCCTGCTACTGGGAACTCACTGAATTCACAAAGAAACAGTATTTCAGTTCGTTAAAACGTTTCTCTATCTTGAGCAACATGCTTATTATATGCGAATCCTATTGTGAACCCACTGAATTCAACATGATACTTAGATTCCGTTCCTTAAAACGTTGCTAATATGGAAAAGCACACTCATATAAGCATGTCACATTGCAAACTCACTGAATTCGCCTAGAAATTTTGATTCCATTCGTGAAAATTTTTCTATACCCCGAACAGTCCCCTAATTACTACTGCAGCCTATATGGAACTAACCGAATTCACCATGTTACTCAGATTCGGCTCACTAAATTTTGATAAATCTTTAAAAGTACACATATTACAAGAGCCTGCTACTAGCAACTAACTGAATTCACAAAGAAACAGTGTTTCAGTTCGTTAAAACGTTGCTCTATCTTGAACAACAAGCTTATTACATGCGAATCCTATTGGGAACCTACTGAATTCACCATGATACTTAGATTCCGTTCCTTAAGATGTTGCTAATACGGAAAAGCACACTCATACAAGCATGTCCCATTGCGAACTCACTGAATTCGCCTAGAAATTTTGATTCCATTCGTTAAAATTTTTCTATACCCCTAGCAGTTCCCTAATTACTACTGCGGCCTATTGGGAACTAACCGAATTCACCAATTTACTGAGATTCGGCTCACCAAATTTTGATAAATCTTTAAAAGTACACATATCACAAGGGCCTGCTACTGGGAACTCACTGAATTCACAAAGAAACAGTGTTTCAGTTCGTAAAAACGTTGCTCTATCTTGAACAACATGCTTATTAAATGCGATTCCTATTGGGAACCTACTGAATTCACCATAATACCTAGATTCTGTTCCTAAAGTGTTGCTATATATTGAAAAGCTCACTCATACAATCATGTCCCATTGGGAACTCACTGAATTCGCCTAGAATTTTTATTCCATTCGTGAAAATTTTTCTATATCCCGAACACTCCACTTATTACTACTGCGGCCTTTTGGGAAGTAATCGAATTCACCATGTTACTAGATTCGGCTCAACAAATTTTGATATATCTTTAAAAATACACATATTACAGGAGCCTGCTACTAACAACTAACTGAATTCACAAAGAAACAGTGTCTCAGTTCGTTAAAACGTTGCTCTATGTTGAACAACATGCTTATAACATGCCAATCCTATTGGGAACCTACTGAATTCACCATGATACTTAGATTCTGTTCCTAAAATGTTGCTATATATTGAAAAGCTCACTCATAGAATCATGTCCCATTGGGAACTCACTGAATTTGCCTAGAAATTTTGATTCCATTCGTGTAAATTTTTTGATATCCCGAACACTCCACTTACTAGGACTGCGGACTATTGGGAACTAACCGAATTCACCAATTTACTGAGATTCGGCTGACCAAATTTTGATAAATCTTTAAAAGTACACATATTACAAGAGCCTGCTACTGGGAACTAACTGAATTCACAAAGAAACAGTGTTTCAGTTCGTTAAAACGTTGATCTATCTTGAACAACATGCTTATTACATGCGAATCCTATTGGTAACCTACTGAATTCACCATGATACTAGATTCCGTTCTTTAAAATGATGTTATATATTGAAATGCACACTCATAGAAGCATGTCCCATTGGGAACTCTCTGAAATCGTCTAGAAATTTTGACTCCATTCGTGAAAATTTTTCTATATCCCGAACAGACCACTTATTACTACTGCGGCCTATTGGGAACTAACGGAATTCACACTGTTACTCAGATTCAGCTCACCAAATTTTGATAAATCTTTAAAAGTACACATATTACAAGAGCAGGCTACCTGGAAGTAACTGAATTCACAAAGAAACAGTGTTTCAGTTCGTTAAAACGTTGCTCTATCTTGAATAACAAGCTTATTACATGCAAATCCTTTTGGGAACCTACTGAATTCACCATGGTACTTAGGTTCTGTTCCTAAAATGTTGCTATATATTGAAAAGCTCACTCATACAATCATGTCCCATTTGGAACTCACTGAATTCGCCTAGAAATTTTGATTCCATTCGTGAAAATTTTTCTATATCCCGAACACTCCACTTATTACTACTGCGGCCTATTGGGAACTAACCGAATTCACCAATTTACTGAGATTCGGCTCACCAAATTTTGATAAATCTTTAAAAGTACACATATCACAAGAGCCTGCTACTGGGAACTCACTGAATTCACAAAGAAACAGAGTTTCAGTTCGTTAAAATGTTGCTCTATCTTGAACAACAAGCTTATTACATGCGAATCCTATTAGGAACCTACTGAATTCACCATGATACTTAGATTGTGTTCCTACAATGTTGCTATATATTGAAATGCACATTCATAGAAGCATGTCCCATTGGGAACTCTCTGAAATCGTCTAGAAATTTTGACTCCATTCGTGAAAATTTTTCTATATCCCGAACAGACCACTTCTTATTTCTTTGGCCTATTGGGAACTAACCGAATTCAACAAGTTACTGAGATTCGGCACACCAAATTTTGATAAATCTTTAAATTACACATATTACAAGAGCCTGCTACTGGGAAATAACTGAATTCACAAAGAAACAGTGCTTCAGTTCGTTAAAACGTTGCTCTATCTTGAATAACAAGCTTATTACATGCGAATCCTATTGGGTACCTACTGAATTCACCATAATACATAGATTCTGTTCCTAAAATGTTGCTATAGTGAAAAGCTCACTCATACAATCATGTCCCATTGGGAACTCACTGAATTCGCCTAGAAATTTTGATTCCATTCGTGAAAATTTTTCTATATCCCGAACCGTCCACTTATTACTACTGCGGCCTATTGGGAAGTAACCAAATTCACCAATTTACTTAGATTCGGCTCACCAAATTTTGATAAATCTTTAAAAGTACACATATCACAAGAGCATGCTACTGGGAACTCACTGAATTCGCAAAGAAACAGTGTTTCAGTTCGTTAAAACCTTGCTCTATCTTGAACAACATGCTTATTACATGCCAATCCTATTGGGAACCTACTGAATTCACCATGATACTTAGATTCTGTTCCTAAAATGTTGCTATATATTGAAAAGCTCACTCATACAATCATGTCCCATTGGGAACTCACTGAATTCGCTGAGAAATTTTGATTCCATTCGTGAAAATTTTTTGATATCCCGAACACTCCACTTGCTACGACTGCGGACTTTTGGGAACTAAACGAATTCACCAATTTACTGAGATTCGGCTGACCAAATTTTGATAAATTTTTAAAAGTACACATATTACAAGAGCCTGCTACTGGGAACTCACTGAATTCACAAAGAAACGGTGTTTCAGTTCGTTAAAACGTTGCCCTATCTTGAACAACATGCTTATTACATGCGAATCCTATTGGGAACCTACTAAATCACTATGATACTAGATACCGTTCTTTAAAATGTTGCTATATAATGAAATGCACACTCATAGAAGCATGTCCCATTGGGAACTCACTGAAATCGTCTAGAAATTTTGACTCCATTCGTGAAAATTTTTCTATATCCCGGACAGACCACTTATTACTTACGTGGCCTATTGGGAACTAACCGAATTCAACAAGTTACTGTGACTAGGCACACCAAATTTTGATAAATTTTTAAAAGTACACATATTACAAGAGCCTGCTACTGGGAACTCACTGAATTCACAAAGAAACAGGGTTTCAGTTCGTTAAAACGTTGCTCTATCTTGAATAACAACCTTATTACATGCGAATCCTATTGGGAACCTACTGAATTTACAATGATACTTAGAATCTGTTCCTAAAATGTTGCTATATTTGAAAAGCTCACTCATACAATCATGTCCCATTGGGAACTCACTGAATTCGTCTATATTTTGATTCCATTCGTGAAAATTTTTCTATATCCCGAACACTCCACTTATTACTACTGCGGCCTATTGGGAACTAACCGAATTCACCAATTTACTGAAATTTGGCTCACCAAATTTTGATAAATCTTTAAACGTACACATATCACTAGAGCCTGCTACTGGGAACTCACTGAATTCACAAAGAAACAGTGTTTCAGTTCGTTAAAACTTTGCTCTATCTTGAACAACAAGCTTATTACATGCGAATCCTATTGGGAATCTACTGAATTCACCACGATACTTAGATTGTGTTCCTAAAATGTTGGTATATATTGAAATGCACACTCATAGAAGCATGTCCCATTGGGAACTCTCTGAAATCTTCTAGAAATTTTGACTCCATTCGTGAAAATTTTTCTATATCCCGAACAGACCAATTATTACTTCTGTGGCCTATTGGGAACTAACCGAATTCAACAAGTTACTGAGATTCGGCACACCAAATTTTGATAAATCTTTAAAAGTGCACATATTACAAGAGCCTGCTACTGGGAACTAACTGAATTCACAAAGAAACAGTGCTTCAGTTCGTTAAAACGTTGCTCTATCTTGAATAACAAACTTATTACATGCGTATCCTATTGGGAACCTACTGACTTCACCATGATACTTAGATTCCGTTCCTTAAAATGTTGCTAATACGGAAAAGCACACTCATACAAGCATGTCCCATTGCGAACTCACTGAATTCGCCTAGAAATTTTGCTTCCATTCGTGAAAATTTTTCTATATCCCGAACACTCCACTTATTACTACTGCGGCCTATTGGGAACTAACCGAATTCACCATGTTACTGAGATTCGGCTCACCAAATTTTGATAAATCTTTAAAAGTACACATATCACAAGAGCCTGCTACTGGGAACTCAACTGAATTCACAGAGAAACGGTGATTCAGTTCGTTAAAACGTTGCTCTATCTTGAACAACATGCTTATTACAGGCGAATCCTATTGGGAAACTACTGAATTCACCATGGTACTAGATTCCGTTATTTAAAATGTTGCTATATATTGAAATGCACACTCATAGAAGCATGTCCCATTGGGAACTCTCTGAAATCGTCCAGAAATTTTGACTCCATTCGTGACTATTTTTCAATATCCATACAGACCAGTTATTACTTCTGTGGGCTATTGGGAACTAACCGAATTCAACAAGTTACTGAGATTCGGCACACCAAATTTTGATAAAACTTCAAAAGTACACATATTACAAGAGCAGGCTACTGGGAAGTAACTGAATTCACAAAGAAACAGTGTTTCAGTTCGTTAAAACGTTGCTCTATCTTGAATAACAAGCTTATTACATGCGAATCCTATTGGGTACCTACTGAATTCACCATAATACATAGATTCTGTTCCTAAAATGTTGCTATATTGAAAAGCTCACTCATACAATCATGTCCCATTGGGAACTCACTGAATTCGCCCAGAAATTTTGATTCCATTCGTGAAAATTTTTTGATATCCCGAACACTCCACTTACTACGACTGCGGACTATTGGGAACTAACCGAATTCACCAATTTACTGAGATTCGGCTGACCAAATTTTGATAAATTTTTAAAAGTACACATATTACAAGAGCCTGCTACTGGGAACTCACTGAATTCACAAAGAAACGGTCTTTCAGTTCGTTAAAACGTTGCTCTATCTTGAACAACATGCTTATTACATGCGAATCCTATTGGGAACCTACTGAATTCACCATGGTACTACATTCCGTTATTTAAAATGTTGCTATATATTGAAATGCACACTCATAGAAGTATGTCCCATTGGGAACTCTCTGAAATCGTCTAGATATTTTGATTCCATTCGTGAAAATTTTTCAATATCCATACCGACCAGTTATTACTTCTGTGACCTATTAGGAACTAACCGAATTCAACAATTTACTGAGATTCGGCACACCAAATTTTGATAAATCTTTAAAAGTACACATATTACAAGATCCTGCTACCTGGAACTAACTGAATTCACAAAGAAACAGTGTTTCAGTTCGTTAAAACGTTGCTCTATCTTGAATAACAAGCTTATTACATGCGAATCCTATTGGGAACCTACTGAATTCACCATGATACTTAGATTCCGTTCCTTAAAAGTTTGCTATATATTGATAAGCACACTCATACAAGTATGTCCCATCGGGGAATCACTGAATTCGCCAAGATATTTTGATTCGATTCGTAAAAATTTTTCTAAAACCCGAAGAGTCCAATTATTACTACTGCAGCCTATTTGGAACTAACCGAATTCACCATTTTACTGAGATTCTGCACACCAAATTTTGATAAATCTTTAAAAGTACACATATTACAAGAGCCTTCTACTGGGAACTCACTGAATTCACAAAGAAACGGTGTTTCAGTTCGTTAAAACGTTGCTCTATCTTGAACAACATGCTTATTACATGCGAATCTTATTGGTAACCTACTGAATTCTACATGATACTAGATTCCGTTCTTTAAAATGTTGCTATATATTGAAATGCACACTCATAGAAGCATGTCCCATTGGGAACTCACTGAATTCGCCTAGAAATTTTGATTCCATTCGCTAAAATTTTTCTATACCCCGAACAGTCCCCTAATTACTATTGCAGCCTACTTGGAACTAACCGAATTCACCATGTTACTGAGATTAGGCTCAGGAAATTTTGATAAATCTTTAAAAGTACACATATCACTAGAGCCTGCTACTGGGAACTCACTGAATTCACAAAGAAACAGTGTTTCAGTTCGTTAAAACTTTGCTCTATCTTAAACAACATGCTTATTACATGCCAATCAATTGGGAACCTACTGAATTCACCATGATACTTACATTCTGTTCCTAAAATGCTGCTAATATTGAAAATCTCACTCATACAATCATGTCCCATTGGGAACTCACTGAATTGGCCTAGAAATATTGAGTCCATTCGTGAAAATTTTTTGATATCCCGAACACTCCACTTACTACGACTGCGGATTTTTGGAACTAACCGAATTCACCAATTTACTGAGATTCGGCTGACGAAATTTTGATAAATCTTTAAAAGTACACATATTACAAGAGCCTGCTACTGGGAACTCACTGAATTCACAAAGAAACGGTGTTTCAGTTCGTTAAAACGTTGCTCTATCTTGAACAACATGCTTATTACATGCGAATCCTATTGGGTACCTACGGAATTCACCATGATACTAGATTCCGTTCTTTAAAACGTTGCTATATATTCAAATGCACACTCATAGAAGCATGTCCCATTGGGAACTCACTGAAATCGTCTAGAAATTTTGACTCCATTCGTGAAAATTTTTCTATATCCCGAACACTCCACTTATTACTTCTGTGGCCTATTGGGAACTAACCGAGTTCACCAATTTACTGAGATTTGGCAAACCAAATTTTGATAAATCTTTAAAAGTACACATATCACTAGAGCCTGCTACTGGGAACTCACTGAATTCACAAAGAAACAGGGTTTCAGTTCGTTAAAACGTTGCTCTATCTTGAACAACAAGCTTATTACATGCGAATCCTATTAGGAACCTACTGAATTCACCATGATACTTAGATTGTGTTCCTAAAATGTTGCTATATATTGAAATGGACACTCATAGAAGCATGTCCCATTGGGAACTCTCTGAAATCGTCTAGAAATTTTGACTCCATTCCTGAAAATTTTTTATATCCGGAACAGACCACTTATTACTTCTGTGGCCTATTGGGAACTAACCGAATTCAACAAGTTACTGAGATTCGGCACACCAAATTTTGATAAATCTTTAAAAGTACACATATTACAAGAGCCTGCTACTGGGAACTCACTGAATTCACAAAGAAACAGTGCTTCAGTTCGTTAAAACGTTGCTCTATCTTGAATAACCAACTTATTACATGCGAATCCTATTGGGAACCTAATGAATTCACCATGACACTTAGATTCCGTTCCTTAAAATGTTGCTAATACGGAAAAGCACACTCATACAAGCATGTCCCATTGCGAACTCACTGAATTCGCCTAGAAATTTTGATTCCATTCGTGAAAATTTTTATTTACACCGAACAGTCCCCTAATTACTACTGCGTCCTATTTGGAACTAACCGAATTCACCATGTTCCTCAGATTCGGCTCAACAAATTTTGATAAATCTTTAAACGTACACATATTACAAGAGCCTGCTACTAGCAACTAACTGAATTCAAAAAGAAACAGTGTTTCAGTTCGTTAAAATCTTGCTCTATCTTGAATAACAAGCTTATTACATGCGAATCCTATTGGGAACTTACTGAATTCACCATGATACTTAGATTCTGTTCCTAAAATGTTGCTATATATTGAAAAGCTCACTCATACAATAATGTCCCATTGGGAATTCACTGAATTCGCCTAGAAATTTTGATTCCATTCATGAAAATTTTTCTATATCCCGAACACTCCACTTATTACTACTACGGCCTATTGGGAAGTAACCGAATTCACCAATTTACTGAGATTAGCCTGACCAAATTTTGATAAATCTTTAAAAGTACACATATTACAAGAGCCGGATACTGGAAACTCACTGAATTCACAAAGAAACAGTGTTTCAGTTCGTTAAAACGTTGCTCTATCTTGAACAACATGCTTATTACATGCCAATCCTATTGGGTACCTACAGAATTCACCATGATACTAGATTCCGTTCTTTAAAATGTTGCTTTATATTGAAATGCACACTCATAGAAGCATGTCACATTGGGAACTCTCTGAAATCCTCTAGAAATTTTGACTCCATTCGTGAAAATTTCTCTATATCCCGAACAGACCACTTATTACTTCTGTGGCCTATGGGGAACTAACCGAATTCAACATGTTACTGAGATTCAGCACACCAAATTTTGATAAATCTTTAAAAGTACACATATTACAAGAGCCTGCTACTGGGAAATAACTGAATTCACAAAGAAACAGGGTTTCAGTTCGTTAAAACGTTGCTCTATCTTGAATAACAAGCTTATTACAGGCGAATACTATTGGGAACCTACTGAATTCACCATGATACTTAGATTCCGTTCTTTAAAATTTTGCTATATATTGAAAAGCACACTCATACAAGTATGTCCCATTGGGAACTGACTGAATTCTCCAAGAAATTTTGATTCCATTCGTAAAAATTTTTCTATATCCCGAACAGTCCACTTATTACCTCGGCAGCCTATTGGAAACTAATTGAATACACCAACTTACTGAAATTCGGCTCAACAAATTTTGATAAATCTTTAAAAGCACACAATTACAAGAGCCTGCTACTGGGAACTAACTGAATTCACAAAGAAACAGTGTTTCAGTTCGTTAAAACGTTGCTCTATCTTGAATAACAAGCTTATTACATGCGAATCCTATTGGGAACCTACTGAATTCACCATGATACTTAGATTCAGTTCCTTAAAATGTAGCTATATATTGAAAAGCACACTCATACAAGCATGTCCCATTGGGAAGTCACTGAATTCGCGTAGAAATTTTGATTCCATTCGTGAAAATTTTTCTATATCCCGAAGAGTCCACTTATTACTACTGCGGCTTATTGGGATCTAACTGCATTCATCAAGTTACTGAGATTCGGCTCACCATATTTTGATAAATCTTTAAAAGTACACATATTACAAGAGCCTGCTACTGGGAACTAACTGAATTCACAAAGAAACGGTGTTTCAGTTCGTTAAAACGTTGCTCTATCTTGAATAACAAGCTTATTACATGCGAATCCTATTGGGAACCTACTGAATTCACCATGATACTTAGATTCCGTACCTTAAAATGTTGCTCTATTTTGAAAGAAAACTCATACAAGCATGTCCCATTGGGAACTCTCTGAAATCGTCTACAAATTTTGATTCCATTCGTGAAATTTTTTCTATATCCTGAACAGTCCACTTATTACTACTGCGGCCTACTGGGAACTAACCAAATTCACCATGTTACTCAGATTCGGCTCACCAAATATTGATAAATCTTTAAAAGTACACATAGTACAAGAGCAGGCTACTGGGAACTAACTGAATTCACAAAGAAACAGTGTTTCAGTTCGTTAAAACGTTGCGCTATCTTGAATAACAAGCTTATTACATGCGAATCCTAATGGGAACCTACGGAATTCACCATGATACTTAGAAACCGTTCCTTAAAATGTCGCTATATATTGAAAAGCTCACTCATACAAGCATGTCCCATTGGGAACTGACTGAATTCGCCAAGTAATTTTGATTCCATTCGTAAAAATTTTTCTGTACGCCGAACAGTCCATTTATTACTACTATCCTATTTGGAACTAAGAGAATTCACCATGTTACTGAGATTCTGCTCACCAAATTTTGATAAATCTTTAAAAGTACTCATATTACAAGGGCCTGCTTCTAGGAACTAACTGAATTCACAGTGAAACATTGTTTCAGTTCGTTAAAACGTTGCTCTATCTTGAACAACATGCTTATTACATGCGAATCCTATTGGGAACCTACTGAATTCACCATGATACTTAGATTCTGTTCCTAAAATGTTGCTATATATTGAAAACCTCACTCATACAATCATGTCCCATTGGGAACTCACTGAAAACGCCTAGAAATTTTGATTCCATTCATGAAAATTTTTTGATATCCCGAAACATCCACTTAATACGACTGCGGACTTTTGGGAAATAACCGAATTCACTAATTTACTGAGATTCGGCTGACCAAATTTTGATAAATCTTTAAAAGTACACATATTACAAGAGCCTGCTACTGGGAACTCACTGAATTCACAAAGAAACGGTGTTTCAGTTCGTTAAAACGTTGCTCTATCTTGAACAACATGCATATTACATGCGAATCCTATTGGTAACCTACTGAATTCACCATGATACTTAGATTCTGAACCTAAAATGTTGCTATATATTGAAAGCTCACTCATACAATCATGTCCCATTGGGAACTCACAGAATTCGCCTAGAAATTTTAATTCCATTCGTGAAAATTTTTCTATATCCCGAACACTCCACTTATTACTACTGAGGCCTATTGGGAACTAACCGAATTCACCAATTTTCTGAGATTCGGCTCACCAAATTTTGATAAATCTTTAAAAGTACACATATTACAAGAGCCTGCTACTGGGAACGAACTGAATTCACAAAAAAACAGTGTTTCAGTTCGTGAAAACGTTGCTCTATCTTGAACAACAAGCTTATTACATGCGAATCCTATTGGGACCTACTGAATACAACATGATACTTTGATTCCGTTCCTTAAAATGTTGCTATATATTGAAAAGCAAAATCATAAAAGCATGTCCCATTGGGAACTCACTGAATTCCCCTAGAAATTTTGATTCCATTCGTGATAAATTTTCTATATCCCGAACAGTCCACTTATTACTACTGCGGCCTATTGGGAACTAATTGAATTCACAAAGTTACTGAGATTCGGCTCACCAAATTTTGATAAATATTTAAAAGTACACATATTACAAGAGCCTTCTACTGGGAACTAACAGAATTCACAAAGAAACAGTGTTTCAGTTCGTTAAAACGATGCTCTATCTTGAATAACAAGCTTATTACATGTGAATCCTATTTGGGACCTACTGAATTCACCGTGATACTTAGATTCCGTTCTTTAAAATGTTGCTATATATTGAAATGCACACTCATACAAGCATGTCCCATTGGGAACTCTCTGAAATCGTCTAGAAATTTTGACTCCATTCGTGAAAATTTTTCTATATCCGAAACAGACCACTTATTACTTATGTGGCCTATTGGGAACTCCCCGAATTCAATAAGTTACTGAGATTCGGCACACCAAATTTTGATAAATCTTTAAAAGTACACATATTACAAGAGCCTGCTACTGGGAACTAACTGAATTCACAAAGAAACAGTGTTTCAGTTCGTTAAAACGTTGCTCTATCTTGAATAACAAGCTTATTACATGCGAATCCTATTGGGAACCTACTGAATACACCATGATACTTAGATTCCGTTCCTTAAAACGTTGCTATATATTGAAAAGCACACTCATCCAAGCATGTCCCATTGGGAACTCACTGAATTCCCTAGAAATTTTGATTCTATTCGTAAAATTTTTCTATATCCCTAACACTCCACTTATTACTACTGAGGCCTAATGGGAAGTAACCGAATTCACCAATTTACTGAGATTCGGCTCACCAAATTTTGATAAATCTTTAAAAGTACACATATTACAAGAGCCTGCTACTGGGAACTCACTGAATTAACAAAGGAACTGTGTTTCAGTTCGTTAAAACGTTGCTCTATATTGAACAACATGCTTATTACATGCGAATCCTATTGGGAACCTACTGAATTCACCATGATACTTAGATTCTGTTCCTTAAATGTTGCTATATATTGAAAACCTCACTCATACAATCATTTCCCATTGGGAACTCACTGAATTCGCCTAGAAATTTTGATTCCATTCATGAAAATTTTTTGATATCCCGAACACTCCACTTACTACGACTGCGGACTTTTGGGAACTAACCGAATTCACTAATTTACAGAGATTCGGCTGAACAAATTTTGAAAAATCTTTAAAAGTACACATATTACAAGAGCCTGCTACTGGGAACTCACTGAATTCACAAAGAAACGGTGTTTCAGTTCATTAAAACGTTGCTCTATCTTGATCAACATGCTTATTACATGCGAATCCTATTGGGAACCTACTGAATTCACCATGATACTTAGATTCTGAACCTAAAATGTGGCTATATATTGAAAAGCTCACTCATACAATCATGTCCCATTGGGAACTCACTGAATTCGCCTAGAAATTTTAATTCCATTCGTGAAAATGTTTCTATATCCCGAACACTCCACTTATTACTACTGCGGCCTATTGGGAACTAACCGAATTCACCAATTTTCTGATATTCGGCTCACCAAATTTTTATAAATCTTTAAAAGTACACATATCACAAGAGCCTGCTACTGGGAACGAACTGAATCCACAAAGAAACAGTGTTTCAGTTCGTAAAAACGTTGCTCTATCTTGAACAACAAGCTTATTACATGCGAATCCTATTGGGACCTCCTGAATTCACCATGATACCTTGATTCCGTTCCTTAAAATGTTGCTATATATTGAAAAGCAAACTCATAAAAGCATGTCCCATTGGGAACTCACTGAATTCTCCTAGAAATTTTGATTCCATTCGTGATAATTTTTCTATATCCCGAACAGTCCACTTATTACTACTGCGGCCTTTTGGGAACTAATCGAATTCACCAAGTTACTGAGATTCGGCTCACCAAATTTTGATAAATATTTAAAAGTACACATATTACAAGAGCCTGCTACTGGGAACTAACTGAATTCACAAAGAAACAGTGTTTCAGTACGTTAAAACTTTGCTCTATCTTGAATAACAAGCTTATTACATGCGAATCCTATTGGGGACCTACTGAATTCACCGTGACACTTAGATTCCATTCTTTAAAATGTTGCTTTATATTGAAATGCACACTCATACAAGCATGTCCCATTGGGAACTCTCTGAAATCGTCTAGAAATTTTGACTCCATTCATGAAAATTCTTCTATATCCGGAACATACCACTTATTACTTATGTGGCCTATTGGGAACTCCCCGAATTCAACATGTTACTGAGATTCGGCACACCAAATTTTGATAAATCTTTAAAAGTACACATATAACATGAGCCTGCTACTGGGAACTAACTGAATTCACAAAGAAACAGGGTTTCAGTTCGTTAAAACGTTGCTCTATCTTGAATAACAAGCTTATTACATGTGAATCCTATTGGGAACCTACTGAATTCACAGTGATACTTAGATTCCGTTCCTTAAAACGTTGCTATATATTGAAAAGCACACTCATCCAAGCATGTCCCATTGGGAACTCACTGAATTCCCTAGAAATTTTGATTCTTTCGTGAAAATTTTTCTATATCCCGAACACTCCACTTATTAGTACTGAGGCCTATTGGGAACTAACCGAATTCACCAATTTACTGAGATTCGTCTCACCAAATTTTGATAAATCTTTAAAAGTACACATATTACAAGAGCCTGCTACTGGGAATTCACTGAATTAACAAAGGAACGGTGTTTCAGTTCGTTAAAACGTTGCTCTATCGTGAACAACATGCTTATTACATGCGAATCCTATTGGGAACCTACTGAATTCACCATGATACTTAGATTCTGTTCTTTCAAATGTTGCTATATACGGAATAGCACACTCATACAAGCATGTCCCATTGTGAACTCACTGATGTCGCCTAGAAATTTTGATTCCATTCGTGAAAATTTTTCTATATCCTGAACAGTCCACTTATTACTACTGCGGCCTATTGGGAACTAACCGAATTCAACAAGTTACTGAGATTCGGCTCACCAAATTTTGATAAATCTTTAAAAGTACACATATTAAAAGAGCCTGCTACTGGGAACTCATTGAATTCACAAAGAAACAGTGTTTCAGTTCGCTAAAACGTTGCTCTATCTTGAACAACATGCTTTTTACATGCGAATCCTATTGGGAACCTACTGAATTCACAATGATACTTAGATTTCGTTCCTTAAAATATTGCTATATATTGAAGTGCAGACTCATGCAAGCCCATCGTATTGGGAACTCACTGAATTCGCCTAGAAATTTTGATTCCATTCGTGAAAATTTTTCTATATCCCGAAGAATCCACTTATTACTACTGCGGCCTATTGGGAACTAACCGATTTCACCAATTTACTGAGATTCGGGTCACCAAATTTTGATAAATCTTTAAAATACTCATATCACAAGAGCCTGCTACTGGGAACTAACTGAATTCACAAAGAAACAGTGTTTCAGTTCGTTGAAACGTTGCTCTATCTTGAACAACAAGCTTATTACATGCGAATCCTATTGGGAACCTACTGAATTCACCATGATACTTTGATTCCGTTCCTTCAAATGTTGCTATATATTGAAAAGCACACTCATACAAGCATGTCCCATTGGGAACACACTGAATTCGCCTAGAAATTTTGATTCCATTCGTGATAATTTTTCTATATCCCGAACAGTCCACTTATTACTACTACGGCCTATTAGGAACTAATCGAATTCACCAACTTACTGAGATTCGGCTCACCAAATTTTGATAAATCTTTAAAAGTACTCATATCACAAGAGCCTGCTACTGGGAACTCACTGAATTAACAAAGGAACGGTGTTTCAGTTCGTTAAAACGTTGCTCTATCTTGAACAACATGCTTATTACATGCGAATCCTATTGGGAACCTACTGAATTCACAATGATACTTAGATTCTGTTCCTAAAATATTGCTATATATTGAAAACCTCACTCATACAATCATGTCCCATTGGGAACTCACTGAATTCGCCTAGAAATTTTGATTCCATTCATGAAAATTTTTTGATATCCCGAACACTCCACTTACTACGACTGCGGACTTTTGGGAACTAACCGAATTCATTAATTTACTGAGATTCGGCTGAACAAATTTTGAAAAATCTTAAAAGTACACATATTACAAGAGCCTGCTACTGGGAACTCACTGAATTCACAAAGAAACGGTGTTTCAGTTCGTTAAAACGTTGCTCTATCTTGAACAACATGCTTATTACATGCGAATCCTATTGGTAACCTACTGAATACACCATGATACTTAGATTCTGAACCTAAAATGTTTCTATATATTGAAAAGCTCACTCATACAATCATGTCCCATTGGGAACTCACTGAATTCGCCTAGAAATTTTAATTCCATTCGTGAAAATGTTTCTATATCCCGAACACTCCACTTAGTACTACTGCGGCCTATTGGGAACTAACCGAATTCACCAATTTTCTGAGATTCGGCTCATCAAATTTTGATAAATCTTTAAAGTACACATATCACAAAAGCCTGCTACTGGGAACGAACTGAATTCACAAAGAAACAGTGTTTCAGTTCGTAAAAACGTTGCTCTATCTTGAACAAAAAGCTTATTTCATGCGAATCCTATAGGGACCTACTGAATTCACCATGATACTTTGATTCCGTTCCTTAAAATGTTGCTATATATTGAAAAGCAAACTCATAAAAGCATGTCCCATTGGGAACTCACTGAATTCTCCTAGAAATTTTGATTCCATTCGTGATAATTTTTCCATATCCCGAACAGTCCACTTATTACTACTGCGGCCTATTGGGAACTAATCGAATTCACCAAGTTACTGAGATTCGGCTCACCAAATTTTGATAAATCTTTAAAAGTACACATATTACAAGAGCCTGCTACTGGGAACTAACTGAATTCACAAAGAAACAGTGTTTCAGTACGTTAAATCTTTGCTCTATCTTGAATAACAAGCTTATTACATGCGAATCCTATTGGGGACCTACTGAATTCACCGTGACACTTAGATTCCATTCTTTAAAATGTTGCTTTATATTGAAATGCACACTCATACAAGCATGTCCCATTGGGAACTCTCTGAAATCGTCTCGAAATTTTGACTCCATTCGTGAAAATTTTTCTATATCCGGAACAGACCACTTATTTCTTATGTAGCCTATTGGGAAATCCCCGATTTCAACAAGATACTGAGATTCGGCACACCAAATTTTGATAAATCTTAAAAGTACACATATTACAAGAGCCTGCTACTGGGAACTCACTGAATCCACAAAAAAACAGGGTTTCAGTTCGTTAAACCGTTGCTCTATCTTGAATAACAAGCTTATTACATGCGAATCCTATTGGGAACCTACTGTATTCACCATGATACTTAGATTCCGTTCCTTAAAACGTTGCTATATATTGAAAAGCACACTCATCCAAGCATGTCCCATTGGGAACTGACTGAATTCGCCAAGAAATTTTCATTCCATTCGTAAAAATTTTTCTATACCCCGAACAGTCCACTTATTACTATTGCGGCCTATTTGGAACTAACCGAATTCACCAATTTACTGAGATTCGGCTCACCAAATTTTGATAAATCTTTAAAAGTACACATATTACAAGAGCCTGCTACTGGGAACTCACTGAATTCACAAAGAAACGGTGTTTCAGTTCGTTAAAACGTTGCTCTATCTTGAACAACATGCTTATTACATGCGAATCCTTTTGGGAACCTACTGAATTCACCATGATACTTAGATTCCGTTCCTTCAAATGTTGCTATATACGGAAAAGCACACTCATACAAGCATGTCCCATTGGGAACTCACTGAATTCGCCTAGAAATTTTGATTCCATTGGTGAAAATTTTTCTATATCCCGACCAGTCCACTTATTACTACTGCGTCCTATTGGGAAATAGCGAAATCACCAAGTTACTGAGATTCGGCTCACCAAATTTTGATAAATCTTTAAGAGTACACATATTACAAGAGCCTGCTACTGGGAACTCACTGTGTTCACAAAGAAACGGAGTTTCAGATCGTTAAAACGTTGCTCTATCTTGAACAACATGCTTATTACATGCGAATCCTATTGGGAACCTACTGAATTCTCCATGATACTTAGATTCTGTTCTTTCAAATGTTGCTATATACGGAATAGCACACTCATACAAGCATGTCCCATTGTGAACTCACTGATGTCGCCTAGAAATTTTGATTCCATTCGTGAAAATTTTTCTATATCCTGAACAGTCCACTTATTACTACTGCGGCCTATTGGGAACTAACCGAATTCAACAAGTTACTGAGATTCGGCTCACCAAATTTTGATAAATCTTTAAAAGTACACATATTACAAGAGCCTGCTACTGGGAACTCATTGAATTCACAAAGAAACAGTGTTTCAGTACGCTAAAACGTTGCTCTATCTTGAACAACATGCTTTTTACATGCGAATCCTATTGGGAACCTACTGAATTCACAATGATACTTAGATTTCGTTCCTTAAAATATTGCTATATATTGAAGTGCAGACTCATGCAAGCACATCGTATTGGGAACTCACTGAATTCGCATAGAAATTTTGATTCCATTCGTGAAAATTTTTCTATATCCCGAAGAATCCACTTATTACTACTGCGGCCTATTGGGACCTAAACGATTTCACCAATTTACTGAGATTCAGGTCACCAAATTTTGATAAATCTTTAAAAGTACTCATATCAGAAGAGCCTGCTACTGGGAACTCACTGAATTCACAAAGAAACAGTGTTTCAGTTCGTTGAAACGTTGCTCTATCTTGAACAACAAGCTTATTACATGCGAATCCTATTGGGAACCTACTGAATTCACCATGATACTTTGATTCCGTTCATTCAAATGTTGCTATATATTGAAAAGCACACTCATACAAGCATGTCCCATTGGGAACTCACTGAAATCGCCTAGAAATTTTGATTCCATTCGTGATAATTTTTCTATATCCCGAACAGTCCACTTATTACTACTACGGCCTATTAGGAACTAATCGAATTCACCAACTTACTGAGATTCGGCTCACCAAATTTTGATAAATCTTTAAAAGTACACATATTACAAGAGCCTGTTACTGGGAACTAACTGAATTCACAAAGAAACAGTGTTTCAGTTAGTTAAAACTATGCTGTATCTTGAATAACAAGCTTATTACATGCGAATCCTATTGGGAAACAACTGAATTCACCGTAATACTTAGATTCCGTTTTTAAAAATGTTGCTATATATTTAAATGCACACTCATATAAGCATGTCCCATTGGGAACTCTCTGAAATCGTCTAGAAATTTTGACTCCATTCGTGAAAATTTTTCTACATCCGGAACAGTCTACTTATTACTTCTGTGGCCTATTGGGAACTAACCGAATTCAAAAAGTTACTGAGATTCGGCACACCAAATTTTGATAAATCTTTAAAGTACACATATTAAAAGAGCCTGCTACTGTGAACTAACTGAATTCAACAAGAAACAGGGTTTCAGTTCGTTAAAACGTTGCTCTATCTTGAATAACAAGCTTATTACATGCGAATCCTATTGGGAACCTAGTGAATTCATCATGATACTTAGATTCCGTTCCTTAAAATGTTGCTATATATTGGAAAGTACACTCATACTAGCATGTCCCATTGGGACTGACTGAATTCGCCAAGAAATTTTGATTCCACTCGTAAAAATTTTTCTATACCCCGAACAGTCCAATTATTACTACTGTGGCCTATATGGAACTAACCAAATTCAACGTGTTCCTGAGATTCTACTCACCAAATTTTGATAAATCTTTAAAAGTACAAATATTACAAGAGCCTGCTAGTGGGAACTCACTGAATTCACAAAGAAACAGTGTTTCAGTTCTTTAAAATGTTGCTCTATCTTGAACAACATGCTTATTACATGCGAATCCTATTGGGAACCTACTGAATTCACCTTGATACTAAGATTCCGTTCCTTAAAATGTTGCTATATACGGAAAAGCACACTCATACAAGCATGTCCCATTGGGAACTCACTGAAATCGCCTAGATATTTTGATTCCATTCTTTAAAATTTTTCTAAACCACGAACAGTCCACTTATAACTTCTGCAGCCTATTTGGAACTAACCGATTTCACCAATTTACTGAGATTCGGGTCACCAAATTTTGATAAATCTTTAAAAGTACACATATCACAAGAGCCTGCTACTGGGAACTCACTGAATTCACAAAGAAACAGTGTTTCAGTTCGTTAAAACGTTGCTCTATCTTGAACAACGAGCTTATTACATGCGAATCCTACTGGGAACCACCTGAATTCACCATGATACTTAGATTCTGTTCCTTCAAATGTTGCTATATATTGAAAAGCACACTCATACAAGCATGTCCCATTGGGAACTCACTGAATTCGCCTAGAAATTTTGATTCCATTCGTTATAATTTTTCTATATCCCGAACAGTCCACTTATTACTACTGCGGCCTATTGGGAACTAATCGAATTCATCAAGTTACAGAGATTCGGCTCACCAAATTTTGATAAATCTTTAAAAGTACACATATTACAAGAGCCTGCTACTGGGAACTCACTGAATTCACAAAGAAACAGTGTTTCAGTTCTTTAAAACGTTGCTCTATCTTGAACAACATGCTTATTACATGCGAATCCTAATGGGAACCTACTGAATTCACCATGATACTAAGATTCCGTTCCTTAAAATGTTGCTATATACGGAAAAGCACACTCATACAAGCATGTCCCATTGGGAACTCACTGAATTCTCCTAGAAATTTTGATTCCATTCGTTAAAATTTTTATAAACCCCGAACAGTCCACTTATAAATTTTGCGGCCTATTTGGAACTATCCGATTTCACCAATTTACTGAGATTCGGGTCACCAAATTTTGATAAATCTTTAAAAGTACACATATCACAAGAGCCTGCTACTGGGAACTCACTGAATTCACAATGAAACAGTGTTTCAGTTCGTTAAAACGTTGCTCTATCTTGAACAACAAGCTTATTACATGCGAATACTATTGGGAACCACCTGAATTCACCATGATACTTAGATTCTGTTCCTTCAAATGTTGCTATATATTTAAAAGCACACTCATACAAGCATGTCCCATTGGGAACTCACTGAATTCGCCTAGAAATTTTGATTCCATTCCTGATAATTTTTCTATATCCCGAACAGTCCACTTATTACTACTGCGGCTTATTGGGAACTAATCGAATTCACCAAGTTACTGAGATTCGGCTCACCAAATTTTGATAAATATTTAAAAGTGCACATATTACAAGAGCCTGTTACTGGGAACTAACTGAATTCACAAAGAAACAGTGTTTCAGTTCGTTAAAACGATGCTCTATCTTGAATAACAACCTTATTACATGCGAATCCTTTTGGGGACCTACTGAATTGACCGTGATACTTAGAATCCGTTCTTTAAAATGATGCTCTATATTGAAAAGCAAACTCATAGAAGCATGTCCCATTGGGAACTCACTGAATTCTCCTTGAAATTTTGATTGCATTCGTGATTATTTTGCTATATCCCGAACAGTCCACTTATTACTACTGCGGCCTATTGGGAACTAATCGAATTCACCAAGTTACAGAGATTCGGCTCACCAAATTTTGATAAATCTTTAAAAGTACTTATATTACAAGGGCCTGCTACTAGGAACTAACTGAATTCACAATGAAACAGTGTTTCAGTTCGTTAAAACGTTGCTCTATCTTGAACAACAAGCTTATTACATGCGAATACTATTGGGAACCACCTGAATTCACCATGATACTTAGATTCTGTTCCTTCAAATGTTGCTATATATTTAAAAGCACACTCATACAAGCATGTCCCATTGGGAACTCACTGAATTCGCCTAGAAATTTTGATTCCATTCCTGATAATTTTTCTATATCCCGAACAGTCCACTTATTACTACTGCGGCTTATTGGGAACTAATCGAATTCACCAAGTTACTGAGATTCGGCTCACCAAATTTTGATAAATATTTAAAAGTGCACATATTACAAGAGCCTGTTACTGGGAACTAACTGAATTCACAAAGAAACAGTGTTTCAGTTCGTTAAAACGATGCTCTATCTTGAATAACAACCTTATTACATGCGAATCCTTTTGGGGACCTACTGAATTGACCGTGATACTTAGAATCCGTTCTTTAAAATGATGCTCTATATTGAAAAGCAAACTCATACAAGCATGTCCCATTGGGAACTCACTGAATTCTCCTTGAAATTTTGATTGCATTCGTGATTATTTTGCTATATCCCGAACAGTCCACTTATTACTACTGCGGCCTATTGGGAACTAATCGAATTCACCAAGTTACAGAGATTCGGCTCACCAAATTTTGATAAATCTTTAAAAGTACACATATTACAAGAGCCTGTTAATGGGAACTAACAGAATTCACAAAGAAACAGTGTTTCAGTTCGTTAAAACGATGCTCTATCTTGAATAACAAGCTTATTACATGCGAATCCTATTGGGAACCTAGTGAATTCACCATGATACTTAGATTCCGTTTCTTAAAATGTTGCTATATATTGAAAAGTACACTCATACAAGCATGTCACATTGGGAACTGACTGAATAAGCCAAGAAATTTTGATTCCATTCGTAAAAATTTTTCTATGCCCCGAACAGTCCAATTATTACTTCTGCCGCCTATTTGGAACTAACCGAATTCACCATGTTACTGAGATTCTGCTCACCAAATTTTGATAAATCTTTAAAAGTACTCATATTACAAGGGCCTGATACTAGGAACTAACTGAATTCACAAAGAATCAGTGTTTCAGTTCGTTAAAACGTTGCTCTATCTTGAATAACAAGCTTATTACATGCGAATCCTATTGGGAACCTACTGAATTCACTTTGATACTTAGAATCAGTTCCTTAAAATGTCGCTATATATTGAAAAGCACACTCATACAAGCATGTCCCATTGGGAACTGAATGAATTCGCCTAGAAATTTTGATTCCATTCGTAAAAATATTTCTGTACGCCGAACAGTCCATTTATTACTACTGCGGCCTATTTGGAACTAAGAGAATTCACCATGTTACTGAGATTCTGCTCAACAAATTTTGATAAATCTTTAAAAGTACTCATATTACAAGGGCCTGCTACTAGGAACTAACTGAATTCACAATGAAACAGTGTTTCAGTTCGTTAAAACGTTGCTCTATCTTGAACAACATGCTTATTACATGCGAATCCTATTGGGAACCTACTGAATTCACCATGATACTTAGATTCTGTTCCTAAAATGTTGTCATATATTGAAAACCTCACTCATACAATCATGTCCCATTGGGAACTCACTGAATTCGCCTAGAAATTTTGATTCCATTCATGAAAATTTTTTGATATCCCGAACACTCCACTTACTACGACTGCGGACTTTTGGGAACTAACCGAATTCACTAATTTACTGAGATTCGGCTGACCAAATTTTGAAAAATCTTTAAAAGTACACATATTACAAGAGCCTGCTACTGGGAACTCACTGAATTCACAAAGAAACGGTGTTTCAGTTCATTAAAACGTTGCTCTATCTTGAACAACATGCTTATTACATGCGAATCCTATTGGTAACCTACTGAATTCACCATGATACTTAGATTCTGAACCTAAAATGTTGCTATATATTGAAAAGCTCACTCATACAATCATGTCCCATTGGGAACTCACTGAATTCGCCTAGAAATTTTGATTCCATTCATGAAAATTTTTTGATATCCCGAACACTCCACTTACTACGACTGCGGACTTTTGGGAACTAACCGAATTCACTAATTTACTGAGATTCGGCTGACCAAATTTTGAAAAATCTTTAAAAGTACACATATTACAAGAGCCTGCTACTGGGAACTCACTGAATTCACAAAGAAACGGTGTTTCAGTTCATTAAAACGTTGCTCTATCTTGAACAACATGCTTATTACATGCGAATCCTATTGGTAACCTACTGAATTCACCATGATACTTAGATTCTGAACCTAAAATGTTGCTATATATTGAAAAGCTCACTCATACAATCATGTCCCATTGGGAACTCACTGAATTCGCCTAGAAATTTTAATTCCATTCGTGAAAATTTTTCTATATCCCGAACACTCCACTTATTACTACTGCGGCCTATTGGGAACTAACCGAATTCACCCATTTTCTGAGATTCGGCTCACCAAATTTTGAAAAATCTTTAAAAGTACACAAATCACAAAAACCTGCTACTGGGAACGAACTGAATTCACAAAGAAACAGAGTTTCAGTTCATGAAAACGTTGCTCTATCTTGAACAACATGCTTATTACATGCGAATCCTAATGGGAACCTACTGAATTCACCATGATACTAAGATTCCGTTCTTTAAAATGTTGCTATATACGGAAAAGCACACTCATACAAGCATGTCCCATTGGGAACTCACTGAATTCTCCTAGAAATTTTGATTCCATTCGTTAAAATTTTTATAAACCCCGAACAGTCCACTTATAAATTTTGCGGCCTATTTGGAACTATCCGATTTCACCAATTTACTGAGATTCGGGTCACCAAATTTTGATAAATCTTTAAAAGTACACATATCACAAGAGCCTGCTACTGGGAACTCACTGAATTCACAATGAAACAGTGTTTCAGTTCGTTAAAACGTTGCTCTATCTTGAACAACAAGCTTATTACATGCGAATACTATTGGGAACCACCTGAATTCACCATGATACTTAGATTCTGTTCCTTCAAATGTTGCTATATATTTAAAAGCACACTCATACAAGCATGTCCCATTGGGAACTCACTGAATTCGCCTAGAAATTTTGATTCCATTCCTGATAATTTTTCTATATCCCAAACAGTCCACTTATTACTACTGCGGCTTATTGGGAACTAATCGAATTCACCAAGTTACTGAGATTCGGCTCACCAAATTTTGATAAATATTTAAAAGTGCACATATTACAAGAGCCTGTTACTGGGAACTAACTGAATTCACAAAGAAACAGTGTTTCAGTTCGTTAAAACGATGCTCTATCTTGAATAACAACCTTATTACATGCGAATCCTTTTGGGGACCTACTGAATTGACCGTGATACTTAGAATCCGTTCTTTAAAATGATGCTCTATATTGAAAAGCAAACTCATACAAGCATGTCCCATTGGGAACTCACTGAATTCTCCTTGAAATTTTGATTGCATTCGTGATTATTTTGCTATATCCCGAACAGTCCACTTATTATTACTGCGGCCTATTGGGAACTAATCGAATTCACCAAGTTACAGAGATTCGGCTCACCAAATTTTGATAAATCTTTAAAAGTACACATATTACAAGAGCCTGTTAATGGGAACTAACTGAATTCACAAAGAAACAGTGTTTCAGTTCGTTAAAACGCTGCTCTATCTTGAATAACAAGCTTATTACATGCGAATCCTATTGGGAACCTAGTGAATTCACCATGATACTTAGATTCCGTTTCTTAAAATGTTGCTATATATTGAAAAGTACACTCATACAAGCATGTCCCATTGGGAACTGACTGAATACGCCAAGAAATTTTGATTCCATTCGTAAAAATTTTTCTATGCCCCGAACAGTCCAATTATTACTTCTGCCGCCTATTTGGAACTAACCGAATTCACCATGTTACTGAGATTCTGCTCACCAAATTTTGATAAATCTTTAAAAGTACTCATATTACAAGGGCCTGATACTAGGAACTAACTGAATTCACAAAGAAACAGTGTTTCAGTTCGTTAAAACGTTGCTCTATCTTGAATAACAAGCTTATTACATGCGAATCCTATTGGGAACCTACTGAATTCACTTTGATACTTAGAATCAGTTCCTTAAAATGTCGCTATATATTGAAAAGCACACTCATACAAGCATGTCCCATTGGGAACTGAATGAATTCGCCTAGAAATTTTGATTCCATTCGTAAAAATATTTCTGTACTCCGAACAGTCCATTTATTACTACTGCGGCCTATTTGGAACTAAGAGAATTCACCATGTTACTGAGATTCTGCTCAACAAATTTTGATAAATCTTTAAAAGTACTCATATTACAAGGGCCTGCTACTAGGAACTAACTGAATTCACAATGAAACAGTGTTTCAGTTCGTTAAAACGTTGCTCTATCTTGAGCAACATGCTTGTTACATGCGAATCCTATTGGGAACCTACTGAATTCACTATGATAATTAGATTCTGTTCCTAAAATGTTGTCATATATTGAAAACCTCACTCATACAATCATGTCCCATTGGGAACTCACTGAATTCGCCTAGAAATTTTGATTCCATTCATGAAAATTTTTTGATATCCCGAACACTCCACTTACTACGACTGCGGACTTTTGGGAACTAACCGAATTCACTAATTTACTGAGATTCGGCTGACTAAATTTTGAAAAATCTTTAAAAGTACAAATATTACAAGAGCCTCCTACTGGGAACTCACTGAATTCACAAAGAATCGGTGTTTCAGTTCATTAAAACGTTGCTCTATCTTGAACAACATGCTTATTACATGCGAATCCTATTGGTAACCTACTGAATTCACCATGATACTTAGATTCTGAACCTAAAATGTTGCTATATATTGAAAAGCTCACTCATACAATCATGTCCCATTGGGAACTCACTGAATTCGCCTAGAAATTTTGATTCCATTCATGAAAATTTTTTGATATCCCGAACACTCCACTTACTACGACTGCGGACTTTTGGGAACTAACCGAATTCACTAATTTACTGAGATTCGGCTGACCAAATTTTGAAAAATCTTTAAAAGTACACATATTACAAGAGCCTGCTACTGGGAACTCACTGAATTCACAAAGAAACGGTGTTTCAGTTCATTAAAACGTTGCTCTATCTTGAACAACATGCTTATTACATGCGAATCCTATTGGTAACCTACTGAATTCACCATGATACTTAGATTCTGAACCTAAAATGTTGCTATATATTGAAAAGCTCACTCATACAATCATGTCCCATTGGGAACTCACTGAATTCGCCTAGAAATTTTAATTCCATTCGTGAAAATTTTTCTATATCCCGAACACTCCACTTATTACTACTGCGGCCTATTGGGAACTAACCGAATTCACCAATTTTCTGAGATTCGGCTCACCAAATTTTGATAAATCTTTAAAAGTACACAAATCACAAAACCCTGCTACTGGGAACGAACTGAATTCACAAAGAAACAGAGTTTCAGTTCGTGAAAACGTTGCTCTATCTTGAACAACAAGCTTATTTCATGCGAATCCTTTTGGGACCTACTGAATTCACCATGATACTTTGATTCCGTTCCTTAAAATGTTGCTATATATTGAAAAGCAAACTCATAAAAGCATGTCCCATTGGGAACTCATTGAATTCTCCTAGATATTTTGATTCCATTCGTGATAATTTTTCTATATCCCGAACAGTCCACTTATTACTACTGCGGCCTAATGGGAACTAGTCGAATTCACCAAGTTACTGAGATTCGGCTCACCTAATTTTGATAAATATTTAAAAGTACACATATTACAAGAGCCTGCTACTGGGAACTAACTGATTTCACAAAGAAACAGTGTTTCAGTTCGTTAAAACGATGCTCTATCTTGAATAACAAGCTTATTACATGTGAATCCTATTTGGGACATACTGAATTCACCGTGATACTTTGATTCCGTTCCTTAAAATGTTGCTATATATTGAAAAGAAAACTCATAAAAGCATGTCCCATTGGGAACTCACTGAATTCTCCTAGATATTATGATTCCATTCGTGATAATTTTTCTATATCCCGAAATGTCCACTTATTACTACTGCGGCCTAATGGGAACTAATCGAATTCACCAAGTTACTGAGATTCGGCTCACCTAATTTGATAAATATTTAAAAGTACACATATTACAAGAGCCTGCTACTGGGAACTAACAGAATTCACAAAGAAACAGTGTTTCAGTTCGTTAAAACGATGCTCTATCTTGAATAACAAGCTTATTACATGTGAATCCTATTTGGGACCTACTGAATTCACCGTGATACTTAGATTCCGTTCTTTAAAATGTTGCTATATATTGAAATGCACACTCATACAAGCATGTCCCATTGGGAACTCTCTGAAATCATCTAGAAATTTTGACTCCATTCGTGAAAATTTTTCTATATCCGGAACAGTCCACTTATTACTTCTGTTTCCTACTGGGAACAAACAGAATTCAACAAGTTACTGAGATTCGGCTCACGAAATTTTGATACATTTTTAAAAGTACACATATTACATATGCCTGCTACTGGGAACTAAATGAATTCTCAAAGAATCCATGTTTCAGTTCGTTAAAACGTTGCTCTATCTTGAATAACACGATTATTACATTTGAATCTTATTGGGGACTTACTGAATTCACCATGATACTAAGATTCCGTTCCTTAAAATGTTGCTATTTATTGAAAAGCACACTCATACAAGCATGTCCCATTGGGAACTCACTGAATTCTCCTTGAAATTTTGATTCCATTCGTGATTATTTTGCTATATCCCGAACAGTCCACTTATTACTACTGCGGCCTATTTGGAACTAATCGAATTCACCAAGTTACAGAGAATCGGCTCACCAAATTTTGATAAATATTTAAAAGTACACATATTACAAGACCCTGCTACTGGGAACTAACTGAATTCACAACGAAACAGTATTTCAGTTTGTTAAAACGATGTTCTATCTTGAATAACAAGCTTATTACATCGAATCATATTGGGGACCTACTGAATTCACCAAGATACTTAGATTCCGTTCCTTAAAATGTTTCTATATATTGAAAAGCACACTCATACAGGCATGTCCCATTGTGAACTGACTGAATTCGCCCAGAAATTTTGATTCCATTCGTAAAAATTTTTCTATACCCCGAAGAGTCCAATTATTACTACTGCGGCCTATTTGGAACTAACCGATTTCACCAATTTACTGAGATTCGGGTCACCAAATTTTGATAAATCTTTAAAAGTACACATATCACAAGAGCCTGCTACTGGGAACTCGCTGAATTCACAAAGAAACAGTGTTTCAGTTCGTTAAAACGTTGCTCTATCTTGAACAACGAGCTTATTAAATGCGAATCCTACTGGAACCACCTGAATTCACCATGATACTTAGATTCTGTTCCTTCAAATGTTGCTATATATTGAAAAGCACACTCATACAAGCATGTCCCATTGGGAACTCACTGAATTCGCCTAGAAATTTTGATTCCATTCGTGATAATTTTTCTATATCCCGAAGGGTACACTTATTACTACTGCGTCCTATTGGGAACTAATCGAATTCACCAAGTTACTGAGATTCGGCTCACCAAATTTTGATAAATCTTTAAAAGTACACATATTACAAGAGCCTGTTACTTGGAACTAACTGAATTCACAAAGAAACAGTGTTTCAGTTCGTTAAAACAATGCTCTATCTTGAATAACAAGCTTATTACATGCGAATCCTTTTGGGGACCTACTGAATTGACCGTGATACTTAGATTCCGTTCTTTAAAATGTTGCTCTATATTGAAAAGCAAATTCATACAAGCATGTCCCATTGGGAACTCACTGAATTCGCCTAGAAATTTTGATTCCATTCGTTATAATTTTTCTATATCCCGAACAGTCCACTTATTACTACTGCGGCCTATTGGGAACTAATCGAATTCATCAAGTTACAGAGATTCGGCTCACCAAATTTTGATAAATCTTTAAAAGTACACATATTACAAGAGCCTGCTACTGGGAACTCACTGAATTCACAAAGAAACAGTGTTTCAGTTCTTTAAAACGTTGCTCTATTTGAACAACATGCTTATTACATGCGATTCCTAATGGGAACCTACTGAATTCACCATGATACTAAGATTCCGTTCCTTAAAATGTTGCTATATACGGAAAAGCACACTCATACAAGCATGTCCCATTGGGAACTCACTGAATTCTCCTATTAATTTTGATTCCATTCGTTAAAATTTTTATAAACCCCGAACTGTCCACTTATAAATTTTGCGGCCTATTTGGAAATAACCGATTTCACCAATTTACTGAGATTCGGGTCACCAAATTTTGATAAATCTTTAAAAGTACACATATCACAAGAGCCTGCTACTGGGAACTCACTGAATTCACAATGAAACAGTGTTTCAGTTCGTTAAAACGTTGCTCTATCTTGAACAACAAGCTTATTACATGCGAATACTATTGGGAACCACCTGAATTCACCATGATACTTAGATTCTGTTCCTTCAAATGTTGCTATATATTTAAAAGCACACTCATACAAGCATGTCCCATTGGGAACTCACTGAATTCGCCTAGAAATTTTGATTCCATTCCTGATAATTTTTCTATATCCCAAACAGTCCACTTATTACTACTGCGGCTTATTGGGAACTAATCGAATTCACCAAGTTACTGAGATTCGGCTCACCAAATTTTGATAAATATTTAAAAGTGCACATATTACAAGAGCCTGTTACTGGGAACTAACTGAATTCACAAAGAAACAGTGTTTCAGTTCGTTAAAACGATGCTCTATCTTGAATAACAACCTTATTACATGCGAATCCTTTTGGGGACCTACTGAATTGACCGTGATACTTAGAATCCGTTCTTTAAAATGATGCTCTATATTGAAAAGCAAACTCATACAAGCATGTCCCATTGGGAACTCACTGAATTCTCCTTGAAATTTTGATTGCATTCGTGATTATTTTGCTATATCCCGAACAGTCCACTTATTAATACTGCGGCCTATTGGGAACTAATCGAATTCACCAAGTTACAGAGATTCGGCTCACCAAATTTTGATAAATCTTTAAAAGTACACATATTACAAGAGCCTGTTAATGGGAACTAACTGAATTCACAAAGAAACAGTGTTTCAGTGCGTTAAAACGATGCTCTATCTTGAATAACAAGCTTATTACATGCGAATCCTATTGGGAACCTAGTGAATTCACCATGATACTTAGATTCCGTTTCTTAAAATGTTGCTATATATTGAAAAGTACACTCATACAAGCATGTCCCATTGGGAACTGACTGAATACGCCAAGAAATTTTGATTCCATTCGTAAAAATTTTTCTATGCCCCGAACAGTCCAATTATTACTTCTGCCGCCTATTTGGAACTAACCGAATTCACCATGTTACTGAGATTCTGCTCACCAAATTTTGATAAATCTTTAAAAGTACTCATATTACAAGGGCCTGATACTAGGAACTAACTGAATTCACAAAGAAACAGTGTTTCAGTTCGTTAAAACGTTGCTCTATCTTGAATAACAAGCTTATTACATGCGAATCCTATTGGGAACCTACTGAATTCACTTTGATACTTAGAATCAGTTCCTTAAAATGTCGCTATATATTGAAAAGCACACTCATACAAGCATGTCCCATTGGGAACTGAATGAATTCGCCTAGAAATTTTGATTCCATTCGTAAAAATATTTCTGTACTCCGAACAGTCCATTTATTACTACTGCGGCCTATTTGGAACTAAGAGAATTCACCATGTTACTGAGATTCTGCTCAACAAATTTTGATAAATCTTTAAAAGTACTCATATTACAAGGGCCTGCTACTAGGAACTAACTGAATTCACAATGCAACAGTGTTTCAGTTCGTTAAAACGTTGCTCTATCTTGAGCAACATGCTTGTTACATGCGAATCCTATTGGGAACCTACTGAATTCACTATGATAATTAGATTCTGTTCCTAAAATGTTGTCATATATTGAAAACCTCACTCATACAATCATGTCCCATTGGGAACTCACTGAATTCGCCTAGAAATTTTGATTCCATTCATGAAAATTTTTTGATATCCCGAACACTCCACTTACTACGACTGCGGACTTTTGGGAACTAACCGAATTCACTAATTTACTGAGATTCGGCTGACTAAATTTTGAAAAATCTTTAAAAGTACAAATATTACAAGAGCCTCCTACTGGGAACTCACTGAATTCACAAAGAATCGGTGTTTCAGTTCATTAAAACGTTGCTCTATCTTGAACAACATGCTTATTACATGCGAATCCTATTGGTAACCTACTGAATTCACCATGATACTTAGATTCTGAACCTAAAATGTTGCTATATATTGAAAAGCTCACTCATACAATCATGTCCCATTGGGAACTCACTGAATTCGCCTAGAAATTTTGATTCCATTCATGAAAATTTTTTGATATCCCGAACACTCCACTTACTACGACTGCGGACTTTTGGGAACTAACCGAATTCACTAATTTACTGAGATTCGGCTGACCAAATTTTGAAAAATCTTTAAAAGTACACATATTACAAGAGCCTGCTACTGGGAACTCACTGAATTCACAAAGAAACGGTGTTTCAGTTCATTAAAACGTTGCTCTATCTTGAACAACATGCTTATTACATGCGAATCCTATTGGTAACCTACTGAATTCACCATGATACTTAGATTCTGAACCTAAAATGTTGCTATATATTGAAAAGCTCACTCATACAATCATGTCCCATTGGGAACTCACTGAATTCGCCTAGAAATTTTAATTCCATTCGTGAAAATTTTTCTATATCCCGAACACTCCACTTATTACTACTGCGGCCTATTGGGAACTAACCGAATTCACCAATTTTCTGAGATTCGGCTCACCAAATTTTGATAAATCTTTAAAAGTACACAAATCACAAAACCCTGCTACTGGGAACGAACTGAATTCACAAAGAAACAGAGTTTCAGTTCGTGAAAACGTTGCTCTATCTTGAACAACAAGCTTATTTCATGCGAATCCTTTTGGGACCTACTGAATTCACCATGATACTTTGATTCCGTTCCTTAAAATGTTGCTATATATTGAAAAGCAAACTCATAAAAGCATGTCCCATTGGGAACTCATTGAATTCTCCTAGATATTTTGATTCCATTCGTGATAATTTTTCTATATCCCGAACAGTCCACTTATTACTACTGCGGCCTAATGGGAACTAGTCGAATTCACCAAGTTACTGAGATTCGGCTCACCTAATTTTGATAAATATTTAAAAGTACACATATTACAAGAGCCTGCTACTGGGAACTAACTGATTTCACAAAGAAACAGTGTTTCAGTTCGTTAAAACGATGCTCTATCTTGAATAACAAGCTTATTACATGTGAATCCTATTTGGGACATACTGAATTCACCGTGATACTTTGATTCCGTTCCTTAAAATGTTGCTATATATTGAAAAGAAAACTCATAAAAGCATGTCCCATTGGGAACTCACTGAATTCTCCTAGATATTATGATTCCATTCGTGATAATTTTTCTATATCCCGAAATGTCCACTTATTACTACTGCGGCCTAATGGGAACTAATCGAATTCACCAAGTTACTGAGATTCGGCTCACCTAATTTGATAAATATTTAAAAGTACACATATTACAAGAGCCTGCTACTGGGAACTAACAGAATTCACAAAGAAACAGTGTTTCAGTTCGTTAAAACGATGCTCTATCTTGAATAACAAGCTTATTACATGTGAATCCTATTTGGGACCTACTGAATTCACCGTGATACTTAGATTCCGTTCTTTAAAATGTTGCTATATATTGAAATGCACACTCATACAAGCATGTCCCATTGGGAACTCTCTGAAATCATCTAGAAATTTTGACTCCATTCGTGAAAATTTTTCTATATCCGGAACAGTCCACTTATTACTTCTGTTTCCTACTGGGAACAAACAGAATTCAACAAGTTACTGAGATTCGGCTCACCAAATTTTGATACATTTTTAAAAGTACACATATTACATATGCCTGCTACTGGGAACTAAATGAATTCTCAAAGAATCCATGTTTCAGTTCGTTAAAACGTTGCTCTATCTTGAATAACACGATTATTACATTTGAATCTTATTGGGGACTTACTGAATTCACCATGATACTAAGATTCCGTTCCTTAAAATGTTGCTATTTATTGAAAAGCACACTCATACAAGCATGTCCCATTGGGAACTCACTGAATTCTCCTTGAAATTTTGATTCCATTCGTGATTATTTTGCTATATCCCGAACAGTCCACTTATTACTACTGCGGCCTATTTGGAACTAATCGAATTCACCAAGTTACAGAGAATCGGCTCACCAAATTTTGATAAATATTTAAAAGTACACATATTACAAGACCCTGCTACTGGGAACTAACTGAATTCACAACGAAACAGTATTTCAGTTTGTTAAAACGATGTTCTATCTTGAATAACAAGCTTATTACATCGAATCATATTGGGGACCTACTGAATTCACCAAGATACTTAGATTCCGTTCCTTAAAATGTTACTATATATTGAAAAGCACACTCATACAGGCATGTCCCATTGTGAACTGACTGAATTCGCCCAGAAATTTTGATTCCATTCGTAAAAATTTTTCTATACCCCGAAGAGTCCAATTATTACTACTGCGGCCTATTTGGAACTAACCGATTTCACCAATTTACTGAGATTCGGGTCACCAAATTTTGATAAATCTTTAAAAGTACACATATCACAAGAGCCTGCTACTGGGAACTCGCTGAATTCACAAAGAAACAGTGTTTCAGTTCGTTAAAACGTTGCTCTATCTTGAACAACGAGCTTATTAAATGCGAATCCTACTGGAACCACCTGAATTCACCATGATACTTAGATTCTGTTCCTTCAAATGTTGCTATATATTGAAAAGCACACTCATACAAGCATGTCCCATTGGGAACTCACTGAATTCGCCTAGAAATTTTGATTCCATTCGTGATAATTTTTCTATATCCCGAAGGGTACACTTATTACTACTGCGTCCTATTGGGAACTAATCGAATTCACCAAGTTACTGAGATTCGGCTCACCAAATTTTGATAAATCTTTAAAAGTACACATATTACAAGAGCCTGTTACTTGGAACTAACTGAATTCACAAAGAAACAGTGTTTCAGTTCGTTAAAACAATGCTCTATCTTGAATAACAAGCTTATTACATGCGAATCCTTTTGGGGACCTACTGAATTGACCGTGATACTTAGATTCCGTTCTTTAAAATGTTGCTCTATATTGAAAAGCAAATTCATACAAGCATGTCCCATTGGGAACTCACTGAATTCGCCTAGAAATTTTGATTCCATTCGTTATAATTTTTCTATATCCCGAACAGTCCACTTATTACTACTGCGGCCTATTGGGAACTAATCGAATTCATCAAGTTACAGAGATTCGGCTCACCAAATTTTGATAAATCTTTAAAAGTACACATATTACAAGAGCCTGCTACTGGGAACTCACTGAATTCACAAAGAAACAGTGTTTCAGTTCTTTAAAACGTTGCTCTATTTGAACAACATGCTTATTACATGCGATTCCTAATGGGAACCTACTGAATTCACCATGATACTAAGATTCCGTTCCTTAAAATGTTGCTATATACGGAAAAGCACACTCATACAAGCATGTCCCATTGGGAACTCACTGAATTCTCCTATTAATTTTGATTCCATTCGTTAAAATTTTTATAAACCCCGAACTGTCCACTTATAAATTTTGCGGCCTATTTGGAAATAACCGATTTCACCAATTTACTGAGATTCGGGTCACCAAATTTTGATAAATCTTTAAAAGTACACATATCACAAGAGCCTGCTACTGGGAACTCACTGAATTCACAATGAAACAGTGTTTCAGTTCGTTAAAACGTTGCTCTATCTTGAACAACAAGCTTATTACATGCGAATACTATTGGGAACCACCTGAATTCACCATGATACTTAGATTCTGTTCCTTCAAATGTTGCTATATATTTAAAAGCACACTCATACAAGCATGTCCCATTGGGAACTCACTGAATTCGCCTAGAAATTTTGATTCCATTCCTGATAATTTTTCTATATCCCGAACAGTCCACTTATTACTACTGCGGCTTATTGGGAACTAATCGAATTCACCAAGTTACTGAGATTCGGCTCACCAAATTTTGATAAATATTTAAAAGTGCACATATTACAAGAGCCTGTTACTGGGAACTAACTGAATTCACAAAGAAACAGTGTTTCAGTTCGTTAAAACGATGCTCTATCTTGAATAACAACCTTATTACATGCGAATCCTTTTGGGGACCTACTGAATTGACCGTGATACTTAGAATCCGTTCTTTAAAATGATGCTCTATATTGAAAAGCAAACTCATACAAGCATGTCCCATTGGGAACTCACTGAATTCTCCTTGAAATTTTGATTGCATTCGTGATTATTTTGCTATATCCCGAACAGTCCACTTATTACTACTGCGGCCTATTGGGAACTAATCGAATTCACCAAGTTACAGAGATTCGGCTCACCAAATTTTGATAAATATTTAAAAGTGCACATATTACAAGAGCCTGTTACTGGGAACTAACTGAATTCACAAAGAAACAGTGTTTCAGTTCGTTAAAACGATGCTCTATCTTGAATAACAACCTTATTACATGCGAATCCTTTTGGGGACCTACTGAATTGACCGTGATACTTAGAATCCGTTCTTTAAAATGATGCTCTATATTGAAAAGCAAACTCATACAAGCATGTCCCATTGGGAACTCACTGAATTCTCCTTGAAATTTTGATTGCATTCGTGATTATTTTGCTATATCCCGAACAGTCCACTTATTACTACTGCGGCCTATTGGGAACTAATCGAATTCACCAAGTTACAGAGATTCGGCTCACCAAATTTTGATAAATCTTTAAAAGTACACATATTACAAGAGCCTGTTAATGGGAACTAACTGAATTCACAAAGAAACAGTGTTTCAGTTCGTTAAAACGATGCTCTATCTTGAATAACAAGCTTATTACATTCGAATCCTATTGGGAACCTAGTGAATTCACCATGATACTTAGATTCCGTTTCTTAAAATGTTGCTATATATTGAAAAGTACACTCATACAAGCATGTCACATTGGGAACTGACTGAATAAGCCAAGAAATTTTGATTCCATTCGTAAAAATATTTCTGTACGCCGAACAGTCCATTTATTACTACTGCGGCCTATTTGGAACTAAGAGAATTCACCATGTTACTGAGATTCTGCTCAACAAATTTTGATAAATCTTTAAAAGTACTCATATTACAAGGGCCTGCTACTAGGAACTAACTGAATTCACAAAGAAACAGTGTTTCAGTTCTTTAAAACGTTGCTCTATCTTGAATAACAAGCTTATTACATGCGAATCCTATTGGGAACCTACTGAATTCACCATGATACTTAGATTCCATTCCTTAAAATGTCGCTATATATTGAAAAGCACACTCATACAAGCATGTCCCATTGGGAACTGAATGAATTCGCCTAGAAATTTTGATTCCATTCGTAAAAATATTTCTGTACGCCGAACAGTCCATTTATTACTACTGCGGCCTATTTGGAACTAAGAGAATTCACCATGTTACTGAGATTCTGCTCAACAAATTTTGACAAATCTTTAAAAGTACTCATATTACAAGGGCCTGCTACTAGGAACTAACTGAATTCACAATGAAACAGTGTTTCAGTTCGTTAAAACGTTGCTCTATCTTGAACAACATGCTTATTACATGCGAATCCTATTGGGAACCTACTGAATTCACCATGATACTTAGATTCTGTTCCTAAAATGTTGTCATATATTGAAAACCTCACTCATACAATCATGTCCCATTGGGAACTCACTGAATTCGCCTAGAAATTTTGATTCCATTCATGAAAATTTTTTGATATCCCGAACACTCCACTTACTACGACTGCGGACTTTTGGGAACTAACCGAATTCACTAATTTACTGAGATTCGGCTGACCAAATTTTGAAAAATCTTTAAAAGTACACATATTACAAGAGCCTGCTACTGGGAACTCACTGAATTCACAAAGAAACGGTGTTTCAGTTCATTAAAACGTTGCTCTATCTTGAACAACATGCTTATTACATGCGAATCCTATTGGTAACCTACTGAATTCACCATGATACTTAGATTCTGAACCTAAAATGTTGCTATATATTGAAAAGCTCACTCATACAATCATTTCCCATTGGGAACTCACTGAATTCGCCTAGAAATTTTAATTCCATTCGTGAAAATTTTTCTATATCCCGAACACTCCACTTATTACTACTGCGGCCTATTGGGAACTAACCGAATTCACCAATTTTCTGAGATTCGGCTCACCAAATTTTGATAAATCTTTAAAAGTACACAAATCACAAAAACCTGCTACTGGGAACGAACTGAATTCACAAAGAAACAGAGTTTCAGTACATGAAAACGTTGCTCTATCTTGAACAACATGCTTACTACATGCGAATCCTAATGGGAACCTACTGTATTCACCATGATACTAAGATTCCGTTCCTTAAAATGTTGCTATATACGGAAAAGCTCACTCATACAATCATGTCCCATTGGGAACTCACTGAATTCTCCTAGAAATTTTGATTCCATTCGTTAAAATTTTTATAAACCCCGAACAGTCCACTTATAAATTTTGCGGCCTATTTGGAACTAACCGATTTCACCAATTTACTGAGATTCGGGTCACCCAATTTTGATAAATCTTTAAAAGTACACATATCACAAGAGCCTGCTACTGGGAACTCACTGAATTCACAATGAAACAGTGTTTCAGTTCGTTAAAACGTTGCTCTATCTTGAATAACAACCTTATTACATGCGAATACTATTGGGAACCACCTGAATTCACCATGATACTTAGATTCTGTTCCTTCAAATGTTGCTATATATTTAAAAGCACACTCATACAAGCATGTCCCATTGGGAACTCACTGAATTCGCCTAGAAATTTTGATTCCATTCCTGATAATTTTTCTATATCCCGAACAGACCACTTATTACTACTGCGGCTTATTGGGAACTAATCGAATTCACCAAGTTACTGAGATTCGGCTCACCAAATTTTGATAAATATTTAAAAGTGCACATATTACAAGAGCCTGTTACTGGGAACTAACTGAATTCACAAAGAAACAGTGTTTCAGTTCATTAAAACGTTGCTCTATCTTGAACAACATGCTTATTACATGCGAATCCTATTGGTAACCTACTGAATTCACCATGATACTTAGATTCTGAACCTAAAATGTTGCTATATATTGAAAAGCTCACTCATACAATCATGTCCCATTGGGTACTCACTGAATTCGCCTAGAAATTTTAATTCCATTCGTGAAAATTTTTCTATATCCCGAACACTCCACTTATTACTACTGCGGCCTATTGGGAACTAACCGAATTCACCAATTTTCTGAGATTCGGCTCACCAAATTTTGATAAATCTTTAAAAGTACACAAATCACAAAACCCTGCTACTGGGAACGAACTGAATTCACAAAGAAACAGAGTTTCAGTTCGTGAAAACGTTGCTCTATCTTGAACAACAAGCTTATTTCATGCGAATCCTTTTGGGACCTACTGAATTCACCATGATACTTTGATTCCGTTCCTTAAAATGTTGCTATATATTGAAAAGCAAACTCATAAAAGCATGTCCCATTGGGAACTCATTGAATTCTCCTAGATATTTTGATTCCATTCGTGATAATTTTTCTATATCCCGAACAGTCCACTTATTACTACTGCGGCCTAATGGGAACTAGTCGAATTCACCAAGTTACTGAGATTCGGCTCACCTAATTTGATAAATATTTAAAAGTACACATATTACAAGAGCCTGCTACTGGGAACTAACAGAATTCACAAAGAAACAGTGTTTCAGTTCGTTAAAACGATGCTCTATCTTGAATAACAAGCTTATTACATGTGAATCCTATTTGGGACCTACTGAATTCACCGTGATACTTAGATTCCGTTCTTTAAAATGTTGCTATATATTGAAATGCACACTCATACAAGCATGTCCCATTGGGAACTCTCTGAAATCATCTAGAAATTTTGACTCCATTCGTGAAAATTTTTCTATATCCGGAACAGTCCACTTATTACTTCTGTTTCCTACTGGGAACTAACAGAATTCAACAAGTTACTGAGATTCGGCTCACCAAATTTTGATACATTTTTAAAAGTACACATATTACATGAGCCTGCTACTGGGAACTAAATGAATTCTCAAAGAATCCATGTTTCAGTTCGTTAAAACGTTGCTCTATCTTGAATAACAAGATTATTACATTTGAATCTTATTGGGGACTTACTGAATTCACCATGATACTAAGATTCCGTTCCTTAAAATGTTGCTATTTATTGAAAAGCACACTCATACAAGCATGTCCCATTGGGAACTCACTGAATTCTCCTTGAAATTTTGATTCCATTCGTGATTATTTTGCTATATCCCGAACAGTCCACTTATTACTACTGCGGCCTATTTGGAACTAATCGAATTCACCAAGTTACAGAGAATCGGCTCACCAAATTTTGATAAATATTTAAAAGTACACATATTACAAGACCCTGCTACTGGGAACTAACTGAATTCACAACGAAACAGTATTTCAGTTTGTTAAAACGATGTTCTATCTTGAATAACAAGCTTATTACATCGAATCATATTGGGGACCTACTGAATTCACCAAGATACTTAGATTCCGTTCCTTAAAATGTTTCTATATATTGAAAAGCACACTCATACAGGCATGTCCCATTGTGAACTGACTGAATTCGCCCAGAAATTTGGATTCCATTCGTAAAAATTTTTCTATACCCCGAAGAGTCCAATTATTACTACTGCGGCCTATTTGGAACTAACCGATTTCACCAATTTACTGAGATTCGGGTCACCAAATTTTGATAAATCTTTAAAAGTACACATATCACAAGAGCCTGCTACTGGGAACTCACTGAATTCACAAAGAAACAGTGTTTCAGTTCGTTAAAACGTTGCTCTATCTTGAACAACGAGCTTATTACATGCGAATCCTACTGGGAACCACCTGAATTCACCATGATACTTAGATTCTGTTCCTTCAAATGTTGCTATATATTGAAAAGCACACTCATACAAGCATGTCCCATTGGGAACTCACTGAATTCGCCTAGAAATTTTGATTCCATTCGTGATAATTTTTCTATATCCCGAAGGGTACACTTATTACTACTGCGTCCTATTGGGAACTAATCGAATTCACCAAGTTACTGAGATTCGGCTCACCAAATTTTGATAAATCTTTAAAAGTACACATATTAGAAGAGCCTGTTACTTGGAACTAACTGAATTCACAAAGAAACAGTGTTTCAGTTCGTTAAAACAATGCTCTATCTTGAATAACAAGCTTATTACATGCGAATCCTTTTGGGGACCTACTGAATTGACCGTGATACTTAGATTCCGTTCTTTAAAATGTTGCTCTATATTGAAAAGCAAATTCATACAAGCATGTCCCATTGGGAACTCACTGAATTCGCCTAGAAATTTTGATTCCATTCGTTATAATTTTTCTATATCCCGAACAGTCCACTTATTACTACTGCGGCCCATTGGGAACTAATCGAATTCATCAAGTTACAGAGATTCGGCTCACCAAATTTTGATAAATCTTTAAAAGTACACATATTACAAGAGCCTGCTACTGGGAACTCACTGAATTCACAAAGAAACAGTGTTTCAGTTCTTTAAAACGTTGCTCTATCTTGAACAACATGCTTATTACATGCGAATCCTAATGGGAACCTACTGAATTCACCATGATACTAAGAATCCGTTCCTTAAAATGTTGCTATATACGGAAAAGCACACTCATAGAAGCATGTCCCATTGGGAACTCACTGAATTCTCCTAGAAATTTTGATTCCATTCGTTAAAATTTTTATAAACCCCGAACAGTCCACTTATAAATTTTGCGGCCTATTTGGAACTAACCGATTTCACCAATTTACTGAGATTCGGGTCACCAAATTTTGATAAATCTTTAAAAGTACACATATCACAAGAGCCTGCTACTGGGAACTCACTGAATTCACAATGAAACAGTGTTTCAGTTCGTTAAAACGTTGCTCTATCTTGAACAACAAGCTTATTACATGCGAATACTATTGGGAACCACCTGAATTCACCATGATACTTAGATTCTGTTCCTTCAAATGTTGCTATATATTTAAAAGCACACTCATACAAGCATGTCCCATTGGGAACTCACTGAATTCGCCTAGAAATTTTGATTGCATTCCTGATAATTTTTCTATATCCCGAACAGTCCACTTATTACTACTGCGGCTTATTGGGAACTAATCGAATTCACCAAGTTACTGAGATTCGGCTCACCAAATTTTGATAAATATTTAAAAGTGCACATATTACAAGAGCCTGTTACTGGGAACTAACTGAATTCACAAAGAAACAGTGTTTCAGTTCGTTAAAACAATGCTCTATCTTGAATAACAAGCTTATTACATGCGAATCCTTTTGGGGACCTACTGAATTGACCGTGATACTTAGATTCCGTTCTTTAAAATGTTGCTCTATATTGAAAAGCAAATTCATACAAGCATGTCCCATTGGGAACTCACTGAATTCGCCTAGAAATTTTGATTCCATTCGTTATAATTTTTCTATATCCCGAACAGTCCACTTATTACTACTGCGGCCTATTGGGAACTAATCGAATTCATCAAGTTACAGAGATTCGGCTCACCAAATTTTGATAAATCTTTAAAAGTACACATATTACAAGAGCCTGCTACTGGGAACTCACTGAATTCACAAAGAAACAGTGTTTCAGTTCTTTAAAACGTTGCTCTATTTGAACAACATGCTTATTACATGCGATTCCTAATGGGAACCTACTGAATTCACCATGATACTAAGATTCCGTTCCTTAAAATGTTGCTATATACGGAAAAGCACACTCATACAAGCATGTCCCATTGGGAACTCACTGAATTCTCCTATTAATTTTGATTCCATTCGTTAAAATTTTTATAAACCCCGAACTGTCCACTTATAAATTTTGCGGCCTATTTGGAAATAACCGATTTCACCAATTTACTGAGATTCGGGTCACCAAATTTTGATAAATCTTTAAAAGTACACATATCACAAGAGCCTGCTACTGGGAACTCACTGAATTCACAATGAAACAGTGTTTCAGTTCGTTAAAACGTTGCTCTATCTTGAACAACAAGCTTATTACATGCGAATACTATTGGGAACCACCTGAATTCACCATGATACTTAGATTCTGTTCCTTCAAATGTTGCTATATATTTAAAAGCACACTCATACAAGCATGTCCCATTGGGAACTCACTGAATTCGCCTAGAAATTTTGATTCCATTCCTGATAATTTTTCTATATCCCGAACAGTCCACTTATTACTACTGCGGCTTATTGGGAACTAATCGAATTCACCAAGTTACTGAGATTCGGCTCACCAAATTTTGATAAATATTTAAAAGTGCACATATTACAAGAGCCTGTTACTGGGAACTAACTGAATTCACAAAGAAACAGTGTTTCAGTTCGTTAAAATGATGCTCTATCTTGAATAACAACCTTATTACATGCGAATCCTTTTGGGGACCTACTGAATTGACCGTGATACTTAGAATCCGTTCTTTAAAATGATGCTCTATATTGAAAAGCAAACTCATACAAGCATGTCCCATTGGGAACTCACTGAATTCTCCTTGAAATTTTGATTGCATTCGTGATTATTTTGCTATATCCCGAACAGTCCACTTATTACTACTGCGGCCTATTGGGAACTAATCGAATTCACCAAGTTACAGAGATTCGGCTCACCAAATTTTGATAAATATTTAAAAGTGCACATATTACAAGAGCCTGTTACTGGGAACTAACTGAATTCACAAAGAAACAGTGTTTCAGTTCGTTAAAACGATGCTCTATCTTGAATAACAACCTTATTACATGCGAATCCTTTTGGGGACCTACTGAATTGACCGTGATACTTAGAATCCGTTCTTTAAAATGATGCTCTATATTGAAAAGCAAACTCATACAAGCATGTCCCATTGGGAACTCACTGAATTCTCCTTGAAATTTTGATTGCATTCGTGATTATTTTGCTATATCCCGAACAGTCCACTTATTACTACTGCGGCCTATTGGGAACTAATCGAATTCACCAAGTTACAGAGATTCGGCTCACCAAATTTTGATAAATCTTTAAAAGTACACATATTACAAGAGCCTGTTAATGGGAAGTAACTGAATTCACAAAGAAACAGTGTTTCAGTTCGTTAAAACGATGCTCTATCTTGAATAACAAGCTTATTACATTCGAATCCTATTGGGAACCTAGTGAATTCACCATGATACTTAGATTCCGTTTCTTAAAATGTTGCTATATATTGAAAAGTACACTCATACAAGCATGTCACATTGGGAACTGACTGAATAAGCCAAGAAATTTTGATTCCATTCGTAAAAATATTTCTGTACGCCGAACAGTCCATTTATTACTACTGCGGCCTATTTGGAACTAAGAGAATTCACCATGTTACTGAGATTCTGCTCAACAAATTTTGATAAATCTTTAAAAGTACTCATATTACAAGGGCCTGCTACTAGGAACTAACTGAATTCACAAAGAAACAGTGTTTCAGTTCTTTAAAACGTTGCTCTATCTTGAATAACAAGCTTATTACATGCGAATCCTATTGGGAACCTACTGAATTCACCATGATACTTAGATTCCATTCCTTAAAATGTCGCTATATATTGAAAAGCACACTCATACAAGCATGTCCCATTGGGAACTGAATGAATTCGCCTAGAAATTTTGATTCCCTTCGTAAAAATATTTCTGTACGCCGAACAGTCCATTTATTACTACTGCGGCCTATTTGGAACTAAGAGAATTCACCATGTTACTGAGATTCTGCTCAACAAATTTTGACAAATCTTTAAAAGTACTCATATTACAAGGGCCTGCTACTAGGAACTAACTGAATTCACAATGAAACAGTGTTTCAGTTCGTTAAAACGTTGCTCTATCTTGAACAACATGCTTATTACATGCGAATCCTATTGGGAACCTACTGAATTCACCATGATACTTAGATTCTGTTCCTAAAATGTTGTCATATATTGAAAACCTCACTCATACAATCATGTCCCATTAGGAACTCACTGAATTCGCCTAGAAATTTTGATTCCATTCATGAAAATTTTTTGATATCCCGAACACTCCACTTACTACGACTGCGGACTTTTGGGAACTAACCGAATTCACTAATTTACTGAGATTCGGCTGACCAAATTTTGAAAAATCTTTAAAAGTACACATATTACAAGAGCCTGCTACTGGGAACTCACTGAATTCACAAAGAAACGGTGTTTCAGTTCATTAAAACGTTGCTCTATCTTGAACAACATGCTTATTACATGCGAATCCTATTGGTAACCTACTGAATTCACCATGATACTTAGATTCTGAACCTAAAATGTTGCTATATATTGAAAAGCTCACTCATACAATCATTTCCCATTGGGAACTCACTGAATTCGCCTAGAAATTTTAATTCCATTCGTGAAAATTTTTCTATATCCCGAACACTCAACTTATTACTACTGCGGCCTATTGGGAACTAACCGAATTCACCAATTTTCTGAGATTCGGCTCACCAAATTTTGATAAATCTTTAAAAGTACACAAATCACAAAAACCTGCTACTGGGAACGAACTGAATTCACAAAGAAACAGAGTTTCAGTACATGAAAACGTTGCTCTATCTTGAACAACATGCTTACTACATGCGAATCCTAATGGGAACCTACTGTATTCACCATGATACTAAGATTCCGTTCCTTAAAATGTTGCTATATACGGAAAAGCTCACTCATACAATCATGTCCCATTGGGAACTCACTGAATTCTCCTAGAAATTTTGATTCCATTCGTTAAAATTTTTATAAACCCCGAACAGTCCACTTATAAATTTTGCGGCCTATTTGGAACTAACCGATTTCACCAATTTACTGAGATTCGGGTCACCCAATTTTGATAAATCTTTAAAAGTACACATATCACAAGAGCCTGCTACTGGGAACTCACTGAATTCACAATGAAACAGTGTTTCAGTTCGTTAAAACGTTGCTCTATCTTGAATAACAACCTTATTACATGCGAATACTATTGGGAACCACCTGAATTCACCATGATACTTAGATTCTGTTCCTTCAAATGTTGCTATATATTTAAAAGCACACTCATACAAGCATGTCCCATTGGGAACTCACTGAATTCGCCTAGAAATTTTGATTCCATTCCTGATAATTTTTCTATATCCCGAACAGACCACTTATTACTACTGCGGCTTATTGGGAACTAATCGAATTGACCAAGTTACTGAGATTCGGCTCACCAAATTTTGATAAATATTTAAAAGTGCACATATTACAAGAGCCTGTTACTGGGAACTAACTGAATTCACAAAGAAACAGTGTTTCAGTTCATTAAAACGTTGCTCTATCTTGAACAACATGCTTATTACATGCGAATCCTATTGGTAACCTACTGAATTCACCATGATACTTAGATTCTGAACCTAAAATGTTGCTATATATTGAAAAGCTCACTCATACAATCATGTCCCATTGGGTACTCACTGAATTCGCCTAGAAATTTTAATTCCATTCGTGAAAATTTTTCTATATCCCGAACACTCCACTTATTACTACTGCGGCCTATTGGGAACTAACCGAATTCACCAATTTTCTGAGATTCGGCTCACCAAATTTTGATAAATCTTTAAAAGTACACAAATCACAAAACCCTGCTACTGGGAACGAACTGAATTCACAAAGAAACAGAGTTTCAGTTCGTGAAAACGTTGCTCTATCTTGAACAACAAGCTTATTTCATGCGAATCCTTTTGGGACCTACTGAATTCACCATGATACTTTGATTCCGTTCCTTAAAATGTTGCTATATATTGAAAAGCAAACTCATAAAAGCATGTCCCATTGGGAACTCATTGAATTCTCCTAGATATTTTGATTCCATTCGTGATAATTTTTCTATATCCCGAACAGTCCACTTATTACTACTGCGGCCTAATGGGAACTAGTCGAATTCACCAAGTTACTGAGATTCGGCTCACCTAATTTGATAAATATTTAAAAGTACACATATTACAAGAGCCTGCTACTGGGAACTAACAGAATTCACAAAGAAACAGTGTTTCAGTTCGTTAAAACGATGCTCTATCTTGAATAACAAGCTTATTACATGTGAATCCTATTTGGGACCTACTGAATTCACCGTGATACTTAGATTCCGTTCTTTAAAATGTTGCTATATATTGAAATGCACACTCATACAAGCATGTCCCATTGGGAACTCTCTGAAATCATCTAGAAATTTTGACTCCATTCGTGAAAATTTTTCTATATCCGGAACAGTCCACTTATTACTTCTGTTTCCTACTGGGAACTAACAGAATTCAACAAGTTACTGAGATTCGGCTCACCAAATTTTGATACATTTTTAAAAGTACACATATTACATGAGCCTGCTACTGGGAACTAAATGAATTCTCAAAGAATCCATGTTTCAGTTCGTTAAAACGTTGCTCTATCTTGAATAACAAGATTATTACATTTGAATCTTATTGGGGACTTACTGAATTCACCATGATACTAAGATTCCGTTCCTTAAAATGTTGCTATTTATTGAAAAGCACACTCATACAAGCATGTCCCATTGGGAACTCACTGAATTCTCCTTGAAATTTTGATTCCATTCGTGATTATTTTGCTATATCCCGAACAGTCCACTTATTACTACTGCGGCCTATTTGGAACTAATCGAATTCACCAAGTTACAGAGAATCGGCTCACCAAATTTTGATAAATATTTAAAAGTACACATATTACAAGACCCTGCTACTGGGAACTAACTGAATTCACAACGAAACAGTATTTCAGTTTGTTAAAACGATGTTCTATCTTGAATAACAAGCTTATTACATCGAATCATATTGGGGACCTACTGAATTCACCAAGATACTTAGATTCCGTTCCTTAAAATGTTTCTATATATTGAAAAGCACACTCATACAGGCATGTCCCATTGTGAACTGACTGAATTCGCCCAGAAATTTGGATTCCATTCGTAAAAATTTTTCTATACCCCGAAGAGTCCAATTATTACTACTGCGGCCTATTTGGAACTAACCGATTTCACCAATTTACTGAGATTCGGGTCACCAAATTTTGATAAATCTTTAAAAGTACACATATCACAAGAGCCTGCTACTGGGAACTCACTGAATTCACAAAGAAACAGTGTTTCAGTTCGTTAAAACGTTGCTCTATCTTGAACAACGAGCTTATTACATGCGAATCCTACTGGGAACCACCTGAATTCACCATGATACTTAGATTCTGTTCCTTCAAATGTTGCTATATATTGAAAAGCACACTCATACAAGCATGTCCCATTGGGAACTCACTGAATTCGCCTAGAAATTTTGATTCCATTCGTGATAATTTTTCTATATCCCGAAGGGTACACTTATTACTACTGCGTCCTATTGGGAACTAATCGAATTCACCAAGTTACTGAGATTCGGCTCACCAAATTTTGATAAATCTTTAAAAGTACACATATTAGAAGAGCCTGTTACTTGGAACTAACTGAATTCACAAAGAAACAGTGTTTCAGTTCGTTAAAACAATGCTCTATCTTGAATAACAAGCTTATTACATGCGAATCCTTTTGGGGACCTACTGAATTGACCGTGATACTTAGATTCCGTTCTTTAAAATGTTGCTCTATATTGAAAAGCAAATTCATACAAGCATGTCCCATTGGGAACTCACTGAATTCGCCTAGAAATTTTGATTCCATTCGTTATAATTTTTCTATATCCCGAACAGTCCACTTATTACTACTGCGGCCCATTGGGAACTAATCGAATTCATCAAGTTACAGAGATTCGGCTCACCAAATTTTGATAAATCTTTAAAAGTACACATATTACAAGAGCCTGCTACTGGGAACTCACTGAATTCACAAAGAAACAGTGTTTCAGTTCTTTAAAACGTTGCTCTATCTTGAACAACATGCTTATTACATGCGAATCCTAATGGGAACCTACTGAATTCACCATGATACTAAGAATCCGTTCCTTAAAATGTTGCTATATACGGAAAAGCACACTCATAGAAGCATGTCCCATTGGGAACTCACTGAATTCTCCTAGAAATTTTGATTCCATTCGTTAAAATTTTTATAAACCCCGAACAGTCCACTTATAAATTTTGCGGCCTATTTGGAACTAACCGATTTCACCAATTTACTGAGATTCGGGTCACCAAATTTTGATAAATCTTTAAAAGTACACATATCACAAGAGCCTGCTACTGGGAACTCACTGAATTCACAATGAAACAGTGTTTCAGTTCGTTAAAACGTTGCTCTATCTTGAACAACAAGCTTATTACATGCGAATACTATTGGGAACCACCTGAATTCACCATGATACTTAGATTCTGTTCCTTCAAATGTTGCTATATATTTAAAAGCACACTCATACAAGCATGTCCCATTGGGAACTCACTGAATTCGCCTAGAAATTTTGATTGCATTCCTGATAATTTTTCTATATCCCGAACAGTCCACTTATTACTACTGCGGCTTATTGGGAACTAATCGAATTCACCAAGTTACTGAGATTCGGCTCACCAAATTTTGATAAATATTTAAAAGTGCACATATTACAAGAGCCTGTTACTGGGAACTAACTGAATTCACAAAGAAACAGTGTTTCAGTTCGTTAAAACAATGCTCTATCTTGAATAACAAGCTTATTACATGCGAATCCTTTTGGGGACCTACTGAATTGACCGTGATACTTAGATTCCGTTCTTTAAAATGTTGCTCTATATTGAAAAGCAAATTCATACAAGCATGTCCCATTGGGAACTCACTGAATTCGCCTAGAAATTTTGATTCCATTCGTTATAATTTTTCTATATCCCGAACAGTCCACTTATTACTACTGCGGCCTATTGGGAACTAATCGAATTCATCAAGTTACAGAGATTCGGCTCACCAAATTTTGATAAATCTTTAAAAGTACACATATTACAAGAGCCTGCTACTGGGAACTCACTGAATTCACAAAGAAACAGTGTTTCAGTTCTTTAAAACGTTGCTCTATTTGAACAACATGCTTATTACATGCGATTCCTAATGGGAACCTACTGAATTCACCATGATACTAAGATTCCGTTCCTTAAAATGTTGCTATATACGGAAAAGCACACTCATACAAGCATGTCCCATTGGGAACTCACTGAATTCTCCTATTAATTTTGATTCCATTCGTTAAAATTTTTATAAACCCCGAACTGTCCACTTATAAATTTTGCGGCCTATTTGGAAATAACCGATTTCACCAATTTACTGAGATTCGGGTCACCAAATTTTGATAAATCTTTAAAAGTACACATATCACAAGAGCCTGCTACTGGGAACTCACTGAATTCACAATGAAACAGTGTTTCAGTTCGTTAAAACGTTGCTCTATCTTGAACAACAAGCTTATTACATGCGAATACTATTGGGAACCACCTGAATTCACCATGATACTTAGATTCTGTTCCTTCAAATGTTGCTATATATTTAAAAGCACACTCATACAAGCATGTCCCATTGGGAACTCACTGAATTCGCCTAGAAATTTTGATTCCATTCCTGATAATTTTTCTATATCCCGAACAGTCCACTTATTACTACTGCGGCTTATTGGGAACTAATCGAATTCACCAAGTTACTGAGATTCGGCTCACCAAATTTTGATAAATATTTAAAAGTGCACATATTACAAGAGCCTGTTACTGGGAACTAACTGAATTCACAAAGAAACAGTGTTTCAGTTCGTTAAAATGATGCTCTATCTTGAATAACAACCTTATTACATGCGAATCCTTTTGGGGACCTACTGAATTGACCGTGATACTTAGAATCCGTTCTTTAAAATGATGCTCTATATTGAAAAGCAAACTCATACAAGCATGTCCCATTGGGAACTCACTGAATTCTCCTTGAAATTTTGATTGCATTCGTGATTATTTTGCTATATCCCGAACAGTCCACTTATTACTACTGCGGCCTATTGGGAACTAATCGAATTCACCAAGTTACAGAGATTCGGCTCACCAAATTTTGATAAATATTTAAAAGTGCACATATTACAAGAGCCTGTTACTGGGAACTAACTGAATTCACAAAGAAACAGTGTTTCAGTTCGTTAAAACGATGCTCTATCTTGAATAACAACCTTATTACATGCGAATCCTTTTGGGGACCTACTGAATTGACCGTGATACTTAGAATCCGTTCTTTAAAATGATGCTCTATATTGAAAAGCAAACTCATACAAGCATGTCCCATTGGGAACTCACTGAATTCTCCTTGAAATTTTGATTGCATTCGTGATTATTTTGCTATATCCCGAACAGTCCACTTATTACTACTGCGGCCTATTGGGAACTAATCGAATTCACCAAGTTACAGAGATTCGGCTCACCAAATTTTGATAAATCTTTAAAAGTACACATATTACAAGAGCCTGTTAATGGGAAGTAACTGAATTCACAAAGAAACAGTGTTTCAGTTCGTTAAAACGATGCTCTATCTTGAATAACAAGCTTATTACATTCGAATCCTATTGGGAACCTAGTGAATTCACCATGATACTTAGATTCCGTTTCTTAAAATGTTGCTATATATTGAAAAGTACACTCATACAAGCATGTCACATTGGGAACTGACTGAATAAGCCAAGAAATTTTGATTCCATTCGTAAAAATATTTCTGTACGCCGAACAGTCCATTTATTACTACTGCGGCCTATTTGGAACTAAGAGAATTCACCATGTTACTGAGATTCTGCTCAACAAATTTTGATAAATCTTTAAAAGTACTCATATTACAAGGGCCTGCTACTAGGAACTAACTGAATTCACAAAGAAACAGTGTTTCAGTTCTTTAAAACGTTGCTCTATCTTGAATAACAAGCTTATTACATGCGAATCCTATTGGGAACCTACTGAATTCACCATGATACTTAGATTCCATTCCTTAAAATGTCGCTATATATTGAAAAGCACACTCATACAAGCATGTCCCATTGGGAACTGAATGAATTCGCCTAGAAATTTTGATTCCATTCGTAAAAATATTTCTGTACGCCGAACAGTCCATTTATTACTACTGCGGCCTATTTGGAACTAAGAGAATTCACCATGTTACTGAGATTCTGCTCAACAAATTTTGACAAATCTTTAAAAGTACTCATATTACAAGGGCCTGCTACTAGGAACTAACTGAATTCACAATGAAACAGTGTTTCAGTTCGTTAAAACGTTGCTCTATCTTGAACAACATGCTTATTACATGCGAATCCTATTGGGAACCTACTGAATTCACCATGATACTTAGATTCTGTTCCTAAAATGTTGTCATATATTGAAAACCTCACTCATACAATCATGTCCCATTAGGAACTCACTGAATTCGCCTAGAAATTTTGATTCCATTCATGAAAATTTTTTGATATCCCGAACACTCCACTTACTACGACTGCGGACTTTTGGGAACTAACCGAATTCACTAATTTACTGAGATTCGGCTGACCAAATTTTGAAAAATCTTTAAAAGTACACATATTACAAGAGCCTGCTACTGGGAACTCACTGAATTCACAAAGAAACGGTGTTTCAGTTCATTAAAACGTTGCTCTATCTTGAACAACATGCTTATTACATGCGAATCCTATTGGTAACCTACTGAATTCACCATGATACTTAGATTCTGAACCTAAAATGTTGCTATATATTGAAAAGCTCACTCATACAATCATTTCCCATTGGGAACTCACTGAATTCGCCTAGAAATTTTAATTCCATTCGTGAAAATTTTTCTATATCCCGAACACTCAACTTATTACTACTGCGGCCTATTGGGAACTAACCGAATTCACCAATTTTCTGAGATTCGGCTCACCAAATTTTGATAAATCTTTAAAAGTACACAAATCACAAAAACCTGCTACTGGGAACGAACTGAATTCACAAAGAAACAGAGTTTCAGTACATGAAAACGTTGCTCTATCTTGAACAACATGCTTACTACATGCGAATCCTAATGGGAACCTACTGTATTCACCATGATACTAAGATTCCGTTCCTTAAAATGTTGCTATATACGGAAAAGCTCACTCATACAATCATGTCCCATTGGGAACTCACTGAATTCTCCTAGAAATTTTGATTCCATTCGTTAAAATTTTTATAAACCCCGAACAGTCCACTTATAAATTTTGCGGCCTATTTGGAACTAACCGATTTCACCAATTTACTGAGATTCGGGTCACCCAATTTTGATAAATCTTTAAAAGTACACATATCACAAGAGCCTGCTACTGGGAACTCACTGAATTCACAATGAAACAGTGTTTCAGTTCGTTAAAACGTTGCTCTATCTTGAACAACAAGCTTATTACATGCGAATACTATTGGGAACCACCTGAATTCACCATGATACTTAGATTCTGTTCCTTCAAATGTTGCTATATATTTAAAAGCACACTCATACAAGCATGTCCCATTGGGAACTCACTGAATTCGCCTAGAAATTTTGATTCCATTCCTGATAATTTTTCTATATCCCGAACAGTCCACTTATTACTACTGCGGCTTATTGGGAACTAATCGAATTCACCAAGTTACTGAGATTCGGCTCACCAAATTTTGATAAATATTTAAAAGTGCACATATTACAAGAGCCTGTTACTGGGAACTAACTGAATTCACAAAGAAACAGTGTTTCAGTTCATTAAAACGTTGCTCTATCTTGAACAACATGCTTATTACATGCGAATCCTATTGGTAACCTACTGAATTCACCATGATACTTAGATTCTGAACCTAAAATGTTGCTATATATTGAAAAGCTCACTCATACAATCATGTCCCATTGGGTACTCACTGAATTCGCCTAGAAATTTTAATTCCATTCGTGAAAATTTTTCTATATCCCGAACACTCCACTTATTACTACTGCGGCCTATTGGGAACTAACCGAATTCACCAATTTTCTGAGATTCGGCTCACCAAATTTTGATAAATCTTTAAAAGTACACAAATCACAAAACCCTGCTACTGGGAACGAACTGAATTCACAAAGAAACAGAGTTTCAGTTCGTGAAAACGTTGCTCTATCTTGAACAACAAGCTTATTTCATGCGAATCCTTTTGGGACCTACTGAATTCACCATGATACTTTGATTCCGTTCCTTAAAATGTTGCTATATATTGAAAAGCAAACTCATAAAAGCATGTCCCATTGGGAACTCATTGAATTCTCCTAGATATTTTGATTCCATTCGTGATAATTTTTCTATATCCCGAACAGTCCACTTATTACTACTGCGGCCTAATGGGAACTAGTCGAATTCACCAAGTTACTGAGATTCGGCTCACCTAATTTTGATAAATATTTAAAAGTACACATATTACAAGAGCCTGCTACTGGGAACTAACTGATTTCACAAAGAAACAGTGTTTCAGTTCGTTAAAACGATGCTCTATCTTGAATAACAAGCTTATTACATGTGAATCCTATTTGGGACATACTGAATTCACCGTGATACTTTGATTCCGTTCCTTAAAATGTTGCTATATATTGAAAAGAAAACTCATAAAAGCATGTCCCATTGGGAACTCACTGAATTCTCCTAGATATTATGATTCCATTCGTGATTATTTTTCTATATCCCGAAAAGTCCACTTATTACTACTGCGGCCTAATGGGAACTAATCGAATTCACCAAGTTACTGAGATTCGGCTCACCTAATTTGATAAATATTTAAAAGTACACATATTACAAGAGCCTGCTACTGGGAACTAACAGAATTCACAAAGAAACAGTGTTTCAGTTCGTTAAAACGATGCTCTATCTTGAATAACAAGCTTATTACATGTGAATCCTATTTGGGACCTACTGAATTCACCGTGATACTTAGATTCCGTTCTTTAAAATGTTGCTATATATTGAAATGCACACTCATACAAGCATGTCCCATTGGGAACTCTCTGAAATCATCTAGAAATTTTGACTCCATTCGTGAAAATTTTTCTATATCCGGAACAGTCCACTTATTACTTCTGTTTCCTACTGGGAACTAACAGAATTCAACAAGTTACTGAGATTCGGCTCACCAAATTTTGATACATTTTTAAAAGTACACATATTACATGAGCCTGCTACTGGGAACTAAATGAATTCTCAAAGAATCCATGTTTCAGTTCGTTAAAACGTTGCTCTATCTTGAATAACAAGATTATTACATTTGAATCTTATTGGGGACTTACTGAATTCACCATGATACTAAGATTCCGTTCCTTAAAATGTTGCTATTAATTGAAAAGCACACTCATACAAGCATGTCCCATTGGGAACTCACTGAATTCTCCTTGAAATTTTGATTCCATTCGTGATTATTTTGCTATATCCCGAACAGTCCACTTATTACTACTGCGGCCTATTTGGAACTAATCGAATTCACCAAGTTACAGAGAATCGGCTCACCAAATTTTGATAAATATTTAAAAGTACACATATTACAAGACCCTGCTACTGGGAACTAACTGAATTCACAACGAAACAGTATTTCAGTTTGTTAAAACGATGTTCTATCTTGAATAACAAGCTTATTACATCGAATCATATTGGGGACCTACTGAATTCACCAAGATACTTAGATTCCGTTCCTTAAAATGTTTCTATATATTGAAAAGCACACTCATACAGGCATGTCCCATTGTGAACTGACTGAATTCGCCCAGAAATTTGGATTCCATTCGTAAAAATTTTTCTATACCCCGAAGAGTCCAATTATTACTACTGCGGCCTATTTGGAACTAACCGATTTCACCAATTTACTGAGATTCGGGTCACCAAATTTTGATAAATCTTTAAAAGTACACATATCACAAGAGCCTGCTACTGGGAACTCACTGAATTCACAAAGAAACAGTGTTTCAGTTCGTTAAAACGTTGCTCTATCTTGAACAACGAGCTTATTACATGCGAATCCTACTGGGAACCACCTGAATTCACCATGATACTTAGATTCTGTTCCTTCAAATGTTGCTATATATTGAAAAGCACACTCATACAAGCATGTCCCATTGGGAACTCACTGAATTCGCCTAGAAATTTTGATTCCATTCGTGATAATTTTTCTATATCCCGAAGGGTACACTTATTACTACTGCGTCCTATTGGGAACTAATCGAATTCACCAAGTTACTGAGATTCGGCTCACCAAATTTTGATAAATCTTTAAAAGTACACATATTACAAGAGCCTGTTACTTGGAACTAACTGAATTCACAAAGAAACAGTGTTTCAGTTCGTTAAAACAATGCTCTATCTTGAATAACAAGCTTATTACATGCGAATCCTTTTGGGGACCTACTGAATTGACCGTGATACTTAGATTCCGTTCTTTAAAATGTTGCTCTATATTGAAAAGCAAATTCATACAAGCATGTCCCATTGGGAACTCACTGAATTCGCCTAGAAATTTTGATTCCATTCGTTATAATTTTTCTATATCCCGAACAGTCCACTTATTACTACTGCGGCCTATTGGGAACTAATCGAATTCATCAAGTTACAGAGATTCGGCTCACCAAATTTTGATAAATCTTTAAAAGTACACATATTACAAGAGCCTGCTACTGGGAACTCACTGAATTCACAAAGAAACAGTGTTTCAGTTCTTTAAAACGTTGCTCTATCTTGAACAACATGCTTATTACATGCGAATCCTAATGGGAACCTACTGAATTCACCATGATACTAAGAATCCGTTCCTTAAAATGTTGCTATATACGGAAAAGCACACTCATACAAGCATGTCCCATTGGGAACTCACTGAATTCTCCTAGAAATTTTGATTCCATTCGTTAAAATTTTTATAAACCCCGAACAGTCCACTTATAAATTTTGCGGCCTATTTGGAACTAACCGATTTCACCAATTTACTGAGATTCGGGTCACCAAATTTTGATAAATCTTTAAAAGTACACATATCACAAGAGCCTGCTACTGGGAACTCACTGAATTCACAATGAAACAGTGTTTCAGTTCGTTAAAACGTTGCTCTATCTTGAACAACAAGCTTATTACATGCGAATACTATTGGGAACCACCTGAATTCACCATGATACTTAGATTCTGTTCCTTCAAATGTTGCTATATATTTAAAAGCACACTCATACAAGCATGTCCCATTGGGAACTCACTGAATTCGCCTAGAAATTTTGATTGCATTCCTGATAATTTTTCTATATCCCGAACAGTCCACTTATTACTACTGCGGCTTATTGGGAACTAATCGAATTCACCAAGTTACTGAGATTCGGCTCACCAAATTTTGATAAATATTTAAAAGTGCACATATTACAAGAGCCTGTTACTGGGAACTAACTGAATTCACAAAGAAACAGTGTTTCAGTTCGTTAAAACGATGCTCTATCTTGAATAACAACCTTATTACATGCGAATCCTTTTGGTGACCTACTGAATTGACCGTGATACTTAGAATCCGTTCTTTAAAATGATGCTCTATATTGAAAAGCAAACTCATACAAGCATGTCCCATTGGGAACTCACTGAATTCTCCTTGAAATTTTGAGTGCATTCGTGATTATTTTGCTATATCCCGAACAGTCCACTTATTACTACTGCGGCCTATTGGGAACTAATCGAATTCACCAAGTTACAGAGATTCGGCTCACCAAATTTTGATAAATCTTTAAAAGTACACATATTACAAGAGCCTGTTAATGGGAACTAACTGAATTCACAAAGAAACAGTGTTTCAGTTCGTTAAAACGATGCTCTATCTTGAATAACAAGCTTATTACATGCGAATCCTATTGGGAACCTAGTGAATTCACCATGATACTGAGATTCCGTTTCTTTAAAATGTTGCTATATATTGAAAAGTACACTCATACAAGCATGTCCCATTGGGAACTGACTGAATACGCCAAGAAATTTTGATTCCATTCGTAAAAATTTTTCTATGCCCCGAACAGTCCAATTATTACTTCTGCCGCCTATTTGGAACTAACCGAATT